>NW_024427611.1:0-192346 GCF_017562075.2 Anopheles merus | reverse complement strand
CATCTCCGCACGCTAGCGGTGCGGTATTGGATTCTTTGTGCGGACGTTCTCCGTGCCGAGTATGAATGTGTGCGATACATCTCCGCACGCTAGCGGTGCGTTATTGATTCTCCGTGCGGACGCTCTCCCTGTCGACTATGATGTGTGCGATACATCTCCGCACGCTAGCGGTGCGGTATTTTTTCTCCGTGCAGACGCTTCCCTTCGACTATGAATGTGTGCGATACAACTCCGCACGCTAGCGGTGCGGTATTGATCTCCGTGCGGAAGCTCTCCATATCGATCATGAAAGTTGTGCACAACCACCGCACGCTGTGCGGAGTTCATTCTCCTACTCAGAAAATCAGAATGCTTTTTCGATCATCATATTTTGTTGACTAGAACGAGAAAGCTTATGGTATCCATGTCTTCTTTCCCGTTCCGCAAAATTGCGATACACTCTCGCTCTAGTATTTTTTTTTCACACCAGACCGAAACTGCGGTATTTTCCATATGTTAGAAGCACTTGTGGCCGGCTTTGAATACATGAAAAAGATTCTCCTCATGGACTATGTTACCACAGTTTTTTTTTACTGTACGATTAATTGAATGTGTATGAATCCGTTGTTTTGAACAGCGATAAATTTTCATTGTTTTATAAACAATACTTTAAACGAGTACAAACACAAAATAAATAACGAAATAAGAAAATTAAACAACTCGCGATAGATTTAAAAATTTGTTGGCATTAAAACATCTTTGATTTCCTTTTTCTCTGCTTGTAAATGTAACTTTATACAAAAAAGGGGACATTTTTGCGGCATAAAATCGATATTAAAGATACTGCACCTCTGGTGTGTGGGGTTTGCCTTTCGGACTTCTCTATTTATTAATTATAGAAAAAACACTTTCACTAACTTTTATTTTAACTTGTATTTTCTGGCAGCACTACTTTTATTTTGGGCAGCATTGGCACTTTATATTTTTTAACGTGATCTAACTTAAGCGCGTCTGTCTCTTCGGATCGCTGGATTGTCCTTTTTATACTAATTTAGTCCTACACGGATCTACTCTACTGCGCAATTGCTGAATTTCTTATTATTTTCTCACCTTACTTCTAATGCTACCACCTATTTTGACTTGTGCACCATATGTGCAAAGACTTATGCTTATCTGCCTAAATATTTTGCTATAAATTTATGGGATATTCTGTATTTTATAAAATAAAAACTATGTTTTATAAATGTAATTGTGCGACTTATCCTATTCATCATTTTGTATATGTAGTTGTATTGCATCTAATTTTCCCCCTACGTCCCTTTGGACTAATGCGCAATTTCATGAATCCTTGCTTATTTATCATAGTATCT
Organism: Anopheles merus; assembly: GCF_017562075.2. Lineage (NCBI taxonomy): Eukaryota > Metazoa > Arthropoda > Insecta > Diptera > Culicidae > Anopheles > Anopheles merus. The sequence continues at coordinate 190,997 of NW_024427611.1, read as the reverse complement.
GTTGTACTACTAATTCTATATTATGTTATTTATGTGAACATTAATTGTAGGTATGGAAGTATAATATTTGTTTATCAAATTAAGCCAAATTATGAAATCCTTTAATAAAATCATAACGCTTTCATAGTGTTCGTGTCAACTTAGTATTCTATGAGTGAACTCGTATTCCTTCTGAATTTCCCCTATCTATTCCTTTCCTTTTCTAGTTCATGGTTTCGGTCTAAGCTACAATATTTCTTGTATCAATATTCTCTCTTATCCCTTAATCTCTTAAGTTCATGCTAAACGTGTTCATGAGGGTATTGCTATCATGAATAATCAGGGGTGTCGAATCGTATATTTACAGGTGTGCGAAAGAATCACCGCACGCGTTTCATTCATTTCACAGAGCGAACTGGACCGCACCTGATCTTGAAAAAGAATTATTTGTCCCATGACTACTCACTATGCATGTCGACGCTCGCGAGCTAGGCTGTTTTTTATGCATGGATTTTGGACCAACAGGTCGCTCACGAGCTACTCTGTTCTTCTCGCTACGTATTTTGGATGGGCACTGCGCTCGCGAGCTAGGTTGTTTTTTATGCATGGATTTTAAGCATCCAGGCCGCTCGTGAGCTACCCTGATCTTCTCGCTACATATTTTTTGATAGACAGTGCGATAGCGTGCTAGGTTGTAGAGCCGCTGATAAACAGCTGATTTAAAAAAATCAAGGTATATTTCGGCGTACAACAAAATGGATTTATAGTGGTTATAATAATTATCACCTAACCTCAATTTTTTCGCTGTATTCGCTGTAGGAAACCAGTTATTACAATAAATATATCAGTTGTTTTGTAATAAAAAAAAGTATTTTAATTGCCTCACGCTATGTTTTTTTTTTATACAGGAGGACGGCTTTGCCTTATTGCTTAAATACTCACTATTATAATGATTTTTGTAACATTCGTTCACAGAGTGACATTTTGTTTTTTCTTCCTTCCTGATTATAGCTATTGTCTAAGAAGATCATTTTTTCATTTATGAACAGATGCCACGGATGACAAAAACGGGGAGCACAATTAATGAGATGATAACTCATTAGTGGTTGTTGTGTTCCCATCGAAGATGTAAAATATGTGTAATTTGTGTATTGATTTTTTCTCACCATTAATTAGGTAAGTGTACCAATTATGGCTGCAATATGTCCAGATAGACCGATTTTACCTGTAAAAATAAGTATTGGATAAAATTTTAAACTTATTTATGTTTTTATGTAGCTTACAATGTGTATAACACGAGAGTATTTTTTATGTTGACTCAATGTTCAGCGAAACAACAGAAAATTACGATTAAAATTGCATCTCAAGTTACCATTTATGGCTATAGTGTTCCTAGCAATTCGCCATAGCTGTACCATTGTGGTTGTAGGCCAAAACTCGTGGATATTTACACCAAAAATTACTTTGTGACATTGTTTTAACTGAAACCAAATAAAAATATGTCACTGCACCAATATAACGTATGTAGCCACCATTAAACACGTAAATTAACATTTTAAAATATCCGTTTTCTAACACTGGTTGTATTGATATCCACGCTCAATTAATCGCACAATTGATGAGGCTAATCATACAAAATACTTTCGTACACATTTGACACCGTACTTGGACACACACCTGACAATCTTTCACATCACCTGGAAGCTATACCGAAGCCAGCCACCGTTACAGCGCGATACGAAGAGGAGCACAGACAATCAGGGTGGTCTGTTGGAATTTGTTTAAATAAAGAATCGTAGCCATAGTTCAACTATCTTCTGACCAAGATACTTCTAGCCAAGACTAGCACTAACTATCGATCAGGGAAGAACAAAAGCGCATTTGGCAATAAGGCAACACGAGCGGCTTCAGATTTTGCTTTCTTCGTATGAAAGTCATTCAAAGCTGTATTATTTTGGTGAAACTGATTCGATTTCATTATACTGAATTTTCCACTGATTACTGATTTGAACACTTTACAAGAAATGATGCGTAAAACACAAAAAAACCTTTATATTGCGAAAATAACAACGAGAAACCCCGATTTGATCACTTGTAAACTATGCACTACGACCAAAACGACAGTTGTCAACAAAGCATCCATAGCATACTGCGATATTTGGTACACCGAAGGTTAGTTGTACCATTATGGACGTACAGAAAAGGCATATTTTTGATGAAATTTTGGTGAATTTGATGCGTAGTCGTTAAATCACTAATATTTTGCACCAAAATGATGTTTTTGAGATGAAATTATGGTTAGGTGCTTGAAAATCGCTAATATCCTACAGTGCTGCTCTTAGCAAAATGGTAAGAGATACCAAAATCTTGCCAAAACATTGTAAAAGGGTGATATTTAACAAATGGAGGACCAGCATGGAACTAATGAAGCAAAAATGTGTTAAAATGTTCATATTTGAAATGATAAATCCTCCCTTGGTTTTAGAATGCAAAAAGACAAACAGTCAAACAACAGACAAACAGACAAACAGAGCAAAAATAGTGTTCGCTATAGCCACAATTGGTGCTATAGCCACAATTGGTACACTTCTCTATATACTCTATTATTAGAGAACAATCTGCATTAATTAAGCAATACCTCACGAAAGATATTACCTATATATCCTGTCCAATTGCTAATATATGGCTAGCGCGAGCAGACGACTCACCGTTCGCTCGTGATTCGCAGTAAGCATAAGAGCCAGCTCGCTCGAATCGTCGCAAAGAATCATTTTGCCCATGTCTAACTTGTTCCTCTTGCAGCCAAACAATTCTCCCCTCTTTTATTCCAAATCCATCTCCTTTTATACACTTTTTGTTGCTCGCGTTCTTATCATTGTCTCACTCTTGTTTCTCTCTGTTCATTTTTACTTTGCCTGTGGTATATTTTACTACGGTACGTTACGGTACGTGCCGCTGTCGTCCTATCAAAAATTAGACCTAACAATCGGCCTTTCCTGACGCCTGATTTGTAGCCCCTGCCAGGCCTATATTTCCCTGCTTTCTTCGCTATCGTATGCTTCTAAATCCTCATTGTTGATCGTATAAGTCCACAGCTTCATACTGTTTGCACTGGTTGTTGTGATTTTTGGCCCTTCGCATTGTGCAGCTTTCCTGACCTTGAATCGTCCGTTTCGGTTCACGTGTGTAATTTCGGATGGCCCTAGAAATTCGCTTGCCAAGTTTTTGCCTGCCAGAAAATGTGTTCGTTAAATCGCTACTAGATCGCCTACACTGTACCCTGGCTCTGGCTTTTGTTTTTTTTTTTTATCGAACTGCTTTTTATACTCTTACGAGCCCTTACGATTGCTTCTTTCGCTTCTAATCTTATTTCCTGTCGTTCTTCCTCAAATCTTTCGTACATTTCCTCCTGTATTAGTTTTTACCAATTCCCTTGTTACAATATGTCTCATTTCTACTCCAAACATGATCTTAAAAGGTGTTTTCTTAGTTGATGCATTAAAGTGAGAATTCAAAGCTTGCTGTACTTGGTCAACCCTTTGAACCATTTCGTCAAATCTTCCGCAGAAAGTTTTGCTAAAGCTGCTATTACTGTTTAGTTTACTCTTTCGGCCTGACCGTTTCCCCTTGGCACACTGGTGGTACACACTACATGTTAATTCCTTTTTTTTAAATCAGCAAAAACTAGTGAAGTAAAGGCTGCTCCTCTATCACTCACTATACGTTCTGGACTTCCAAAAATCGCTGTCAAATTTTCTAGCTTCCTAATCGTTTCCTGAACATTAGTTTTTTTAGTGGGGTGGAGCCATACAAATATTGAAAATCTGTCCACTACTGTGAAAATATATTTGTATTGTTTTCCTATTGCATCCATGGGTCCGACATGATCTACATGCAATGTTTGCAAAGGTCTATCTCCTTTCTCAATGGGATGTTAATATCCTTCTTTATTCCCTAACTTATAATTGCACATAATGCACCGCACGCAGTTATCAATTACTTGCTTCACTTTTTGTTCCAAATGAGGTATCCAGCACTTTTGCTTCAATCCATGAACAGTTTTCTGAGTGGCGAAATGTCCATTATTATGCTCAATACTAATTATTTCCTTTCCATCTTTTTATGAATAACTAATAAATCAATACCGTCAATAGTTTCAAAAACTAATCCGCCTTTTAGTTTATAAGATTCGTAGGGCCTGCTAGCTAAGTATCTCTCGTATAGCTTTGATAGTTTCATCTTTCTTTTGCGCTTCACCTATTATCGCTGTTACATCATCGTTCACTATCATTACACGCGCAGATAACGACCTAAACAATCTACATGTTTCAATTTGGTTCCTGGCCGATGTTCCGTATCAAAAGTAAAGTCTTATAAATATACTACCCCGACAACACTTCCCGAGGCGATTTTGCAACGTCTGCTTAAATGCAATACAATCAGTCACTAATTTAAATCGCATCCCCAAAAAATAATGACGAAACTTTTTCACTGCTAAGTGAAACGCTTTCGCTTCCAAAATGTAGCTACGCTTTTTCGCTTCCGCATCCGTCGTCTTCTTACTCCAAAACACTACCGGTGCAGCTTTCCGTCAAAACGCTGGAGTAACACCGCACTATACTCTTCCTTCGACGCGTCTGTATACACTTCCGTCTCCGCTTTCCTCTCGTACAGCCGCAACACCGGTTGGGCCAAAATCTCCTTCAGCAGATTAAAAGCGTGCATCTCTTCATAACCCATCACGAACACCGCATCTTTACGCGACAGATAGGTAAAAGGTCGAGCAATCTGCGCGTAATTTTTCACGAACTTCCTGAAGATCCGGTCAACCCAAGAAATGCCTGCACAGCTTTTACGTTTCTTGGCACGCTAAACTTGGTCACAGCACTGATCTTTTCCGGACTTGGCGAAATGGAACCGTTTTCAACGTAGTGTCCTAAGAAAACACTGACGACTGCATAAACTTACAATTTTTCCACATCACCGGGAGCCCGTGCGCCGCTGTCGTTAAAAGCACTCGTTTCGTTTTTTAACAAAATTCTTCTTCCGATTCTGCGTACACGATCAAATCGTCCATATAGATTTCTAACACTCCTTCGTTGATAAGATTTAGAAACACATGGTTTACAAAACGCATAAAACTGCAGGCGAGTTGCACAACCCAAAAGGCGCTCGATTGAACTCGTAAAAACCCTTTTTCGTTACAAATGCGGTGTATTTTTTGCTCGCCTCATCGATCGGAATATGGAAAAACCCGTTTTCCAAGTCCATCACAGAAAATCACTTTGCATTCTGGAGCTTCTGCAACACTTCGTCGATCACCGGGATTGGAAACCCATCTTTTAATATCACCGCGTTTAGTTTTATAAAATCCACGCACACGCGATTGCTGCCATCCTTTTTCTTTACCACCACTACGCGACTGGCAAAATCGGACGTCGACGGTCGTACAATTCTTTTTGTTAACCATTATTCTACCTGATCGTCAACCACTTTTTTCTTTTCTTCAGGGTAAGCCAAACGCCCTGGCGTGTGTCGAAAAGGAACAATGCGCTCGTTCGGTACTATTGTTAACTTCACTGGACTTAGAACAATCTTACCTTCACAACGTGCTTCTTCATATTCACTCACAATATTCGCAATTGTTTCACGAAACTTGGGCTTTATTTATCCGGCTCGCACAACAACACTTCACTAATACACTCACTCTCTTCCGCGTTATTCTTACTGGGGCGTACTTTTATTCCCTGTTGTGTTACCGTTGCTTCCATGTCTTTCAACGCGTCTCGCCCAATGACTGCGTCGTATCTCATGCTGCTGGCGGGCACGATATAGAATTGTATCCCCTGATAAATGTGTTGATCGATTGTCACGTTAGTTTCAATTTTGCCCAGCGCTGCGGTTCGTTTTCCACCGAACCCGTTGAAACACATTGTTGTTGGTGTGACGTTCAAGCAACTTACTGTGTTTTGTGCTACCTCGGACAAAAGGTTAAACTGGCTACCCGTGTCGAACAAAGTGTTCAATTCTTTTTCACCGATCTTTATCGTGATCATTCCTCCTTTGTCGCTGCTGATCAAATTTGGGTTCCCCGAAAAATTGGGTCTTTCACTGCACTCCTTGGCAAGGTGCCCTGGCTTGCCACACGCAAAACAAACTGGCCCGGCTGCTTTGTTTGGGCAATCTTTGACGATATGTCCCGTTTTACCGCAGCTACGGCATTTCATACTGGCTGGAGGTGCATATTTTGTTTTATTACTGTCAGGGTTCTTAGCAGGAATTTGACGCTTAGATCGTTGCTCGCGAATTTGCTCTGCCAATTTCTCATAAGTTCACATTTGGCTTTTCATTTGTTTAATCGTTTTTGCAGCGAACAGGTTTTGTTCATTGGATCATCGTCTATACCTTGTACTATGTACTCACAAAGGGATTCTTCATCGACATGTCCCTTTTTCCCGATTTCGCACAAAGCGTAGATATACTCAGAACATGATTCATCCGACTTCTTTTTTCTACGGCGAAGTGATTCGTGTACCGTTGCACTGGACACTTTCTGCTCGAATTCTTCTCCAAGCGCTGTTTCAAATCGATCCACGACGATACTTCCGGAATGCTTCTAACAAAAGCCTTGGCTGCGCCCTGCAGAACTCGTTTTGCGTAAATGAGATTGCGAAGATCGTGTCATTTGAACAGTTTGTTACTTGTCTCAAACTCGGTCACCCATGTGCATACATCTTCCTTTCCGGAAAATGTAGGCAAATAATCCTGCATATCTTTGAAGTGAATGGACACGCCCCGGGCCTTACGATCTACGCTCTCTCGTGACGACGTTCTTGACCCTTCTACCGCATCCAAATAAATCACCCACCCTCGTGGTGTCATGATTTCCACTTTCACTGTGCTCCACTATTCTGCCAGCTAATTCCTCCTTCGACCCGCTTGTGTCTAGCCCTAAGGCCTCACACCTTTTTACCAAGCCGACACGGGTAAATTGCTCCATCAACTCTTCGATGCTCGCCGGGATATCAAAAGCAAAATTGCGTTATCCCACTTCTGACACTAAATGTAAAGAATCGAAAAGTAAAAAACGCTCAACACAGACACTTGTTCCTCTTGCAGCCAAAACAATTTTCCCCTCCTGTTTCGATAGCTCTTATTTCAATGAGTTCTTTATTGCTACTAAATTATTTCGTAGGATTCAATCTTTAATCTCTAAAGTTCATCTCTACACAGCCGAAGTTCATTTCTGCATAGCCGAAGTTCATTTCTCCACAGCTGAAGCTCATCTCTCCACAGTTCATTTTCGATCCTAGCAAATCTCCAAATTTCCGTTAAACAGTTTTCCCCAAGATTACGCGTAACATTCCGGCCACCAAAAACGTATGTTTTTAATTATTGTTTGTTACTGGCAAAATGGCAATCTTCGTAACAGGTCTCTGGACCTCCTTTCTATTCGCAAACCTCACAGTTACAACTCGTGTAACGTTATCAGCTCCTGGATGAATTTGACTGATTCGTGCTAAAGGCCATTTACAAATTGGTACATTTTCCTCCTTGACTATCACTAACCTTCCCACTTCAATCTCACATGCAGAATTATTCCATTTTGTTCGCTTTTGCAAAGAATGCAAATACTCTTGCTGCCATCTACGCCATATCATTTGTACATATCGCTGAACTTGTCTCCAATGATCTAACCGATTAGACGGATATCTGTTACATCGACCTGAGGTACGCACTGTAGATTGGTTCCCACGAGAAAATGTCCAGGGGTCAAAGCTTCCAGGTCATTTGGATCGTTGCTGGCGGGTACCAACGGCCTAGAGTTTAAACAAGCCTCGATATCTGCCATTAGAGTTGACGTGTCTTCAAAAGTCAACTCACCATTCCCTAAGACGCGAATCATGTGATGCTTCATGGATTTTACGGCGGCCTCCCACAGTCCTCCGAAGTGTGGTGCTCCAGGAGGGATGAAAGATCATTTGATACCTTGGTCCGCGCACCATCTAATTGTCTTCTCCCGATGATCATCAGAGTTTAGCAGTTTGTAGAATTCCTGCAACTGGCTACACGTGGCCTTGAAATTCGCACCATTGTCCGAATGTAGCTCAGCGACTAGTCCTCTTTTGGCAACGAAACGTCTCAAGGCGGCTAAAAATGCAAGAGATGTTAAATCTGATGCCAACTCAATGTGGACAGCCTTGGTTACAAAACAGACGAACAAACAAATATAACCCTTTTTCGATGCTGCACGCCGATGTGTTCCCTTCATCATAATAGGCCCCGCGTAATCAACTCTACTGATGGAAAACGGTCTTGCTTGCCTAACTCGCTGTGGAGGAAGATCCGCCATTGGTTGCTGCAATAGTCTTGGTTTGCATCGTGTGCATCGTATACAATTATGGATGCTACTCTTAACGACATTTCGACCGCCTACTATCCAATACTTCTGCTGAATAGTGTTTTGTCATGATTTGAGTTCCTCCATGCATTAGCGTCTTGTGATAGTAGGTAGCAATTAGTATAGCAATGCGGTGTTTTCCTGGCATTAAAATTGGATGTTTATGCTCCTCATCTATGTCTGAATTGCACAACCGACCTCCAACTCGAATAAGACCATCGTCCTTGCAGATTGGACTCAACAATTTCAACGATGATGAACGACTAATAGGTCTCTCCTGCTTCAGCGATTCGATTTCCTTAGCATAAAATTCTCTTTGCACCAAGCGCATTACGATCTTCTCCGCTCGTTGTAACGATTCTATCTCATTAGTTTCTGTGTTGTGCGCATCGCCTTTTCATTCATCAAAGAATTTGTAGACGTAGGATACTACTCGCTTCAATTCATCAAAAGTATCACTAGCCTCGCAAGCACGATTGATAAACGACTCCACATTTACCGTACTAGTTAATGCGCATGTAATGCGCTCTTCTTCAACGACCTTCAAATCCTCGGCATTTGAAATTTTGTAAGTTTGCCAAGCAGTTTTGTCCATTTGCAGCCAATCTGGTCCACTCCACCAAATATCATCTTTGATTATTTCGGTCGGAAATCTTCCTCTTGACACTGCGTCAGCGGTATTTTGTATGCCAGGAACATGTCGCCATTCGATACCTTGAGTTGTGCATTGAATTTGCTATACTCTGTTTGCCACAAAGTTTTCCATCGATTGGGAGAAGATTTCAACCAATATAACACAGTAGTAGAATCGGTCCAGCAGTATGTTTGTACTTCCATGTTGATCGATTTTCTCACTTTAGTTATCAGTTTGCTAAGCAAATGAGCAGCGCACAGTTCGAGTCTTGCTATGATGTGCTTCTTAGACAATGGTGCCACCTTTGATTTGGACACAAATAGCCGTGACGACATTGTCCCGGCTGAATCAATACTTCGAACATATACACATGCACCGTAGCCGCTTTCTGAAGCATTGCCGAACCCATGAAGTTGAATGGTATCTGGATGAGCAATAGCAACAAGCCTCGGAACGCTGATCTCCTTTAGATGAACAAGTTGTGTTTCAAATAGTTGCCATTCCTCACGCAGTTGGCGTGGAAGTTTCACGTCCCATCCATATTGCTTGTCGTCTTGATCTCTTAGCGTCCACAAATGCTGCATAAATTGTTTTGCTTTAGCCTTTACAGTATCGATTATACCCAGTGGGTCATATATTCGAGCTACAGTCCGATAAACGCTACACCTTGTTACTACCTGCTCACCTTCGATCTCCGGCACTCGTATACTCAGCAAATCAGATACAGGATTCCAAACTAGGCCTAAAGTTGTAACTGCGCAGTTTGAATTTGATTCATACAACAGCACTGGGTCTTGAGGTCCCTTTATGGCATCTGGTAAAACTTGCGAACAATTTGACGCCCACTTTCGCAACGGAAACCCACCTCTATCTAGTAAGGATTTTGCTTCAAAAAAAGTTTTCTTGCTTCCTCTTCGGTATCTGCTCCCGTGATAAGATCATCGACGTAAAAATCTTCCTTTCTTGAAGCAGCGAGCGGAAATTGCACTCGATGATCTTCGACTATGCTATTAAGTGCTCGGATGGCTAGGAACGGTGCTGCTGCAGTACCGTATGTGACGGTATTAAGCTCAAAGGTTTCAACCGGCTCATTTGGTTTAGATCTCCACAGGATTCGCTGAAATCGACGATCTTCAGGATTTATCCATACTTGCCTATACATTTTTGCCACGTCAGCTGTGACTGCAACTGCTCTTGTTCTCCATCTTATTAAAATGTTGGTAGTATCCTGTTGAATGGTAGGACCAACCTTCAAAACATCATTTAACAATAAACCATTTGATGTTTTACATGATGCATCGAATACTACCCTGCATTTTGTTGTTAGACTATCCCTTTTGAAGACAGCATGATGTGGCATGTAATAACCAGATAACCTGTGTGGTAACTCTACTCATGTGTCCTATTTCTTCATACTCCTTCATAAAAGCACGTATTCTTGAAGCATTCAGGTTCTCTAGCTAATCTTCTCTCTTGTCCTAAATCTCCGCAATGCAATTTGTTTTGAATCACCCAACTCTAAATTTGACTTGAATGGCAATCGCACAATTATCTTTCCGGTAGAGTCTCGTGTGGTTGTATCGATAAAATGCTTCTCGCACTTTTGTTCTTCTTGGCTCAATTCGTTCTTCACCAATTCTTCAATATTGGAAAAGTTCTCCAATAGATTATTTAAGGTGTCGGTTTCATCTTGAGTTGACAAGGCACAAACTAAATTCGCAGTATTAGGCTGAGATTTGTACGGACCTCCAATTATCCATCCCAACTCAGTTTCAATTAAAGTTGAATAATCATCAGCTAGTTTGATCTTTCCGCTCTTTATAATCTCAACGAATATTTCAACTCCTAGAAGCATATCAATTTGGTTTGGAGCATAAAACTCAGAATCAGCTAGGTGAATGGTGTTTGGAATATTCCAGTTACTAATGTCAATAGTTTGCGTCGGTAATTCTGATGTTATTTTGGGCAACATAAGAAACTCTGCATGCGAATGATAGTTCGATATTCTTGATCGTATGGTACCAACGACTACTCCAGTTAAATTCGTAATCGATCCTCCAATGCCACATACAGGTTCGTTCAATCTAACCCCCTTTAATCCGAGTTGTCTTGCCAATTTCTCTGTGATAAAGTTTGTTTGAGGGCCATTGTCAATTGATGCCCTGACAATACATGGTGTTTTGTGAATATTATCAATATATATCAGTACGGTTGATAACAACGCCATTTTGCGCTTAGCCTTGTATGCAGTTGCTGTTACCAAGGGAACTGGTGGAATCATTTCTTCGTTTGCCATCGATATGGTTCGTTTACATAATTTGGAATGGTGTTTCCCTTTACAGTGTTTACATACGAAGTTAGATTTGCAGTATCGCACTGAAAGGCCCACTCTTAAGCAGTTGAAGCAAAGCATTTTGGTTTTTACTAACTTATCTCTATTAGCAATTGTAAGGGCTTCAAATTTTGGACAAGAGTTTACATTGTGCGATTCACCACATACTACACACCGGTTTCTTCTTCTTCTTCTTTGGCTCAACAACCGATGACGGTCAAGGCCTGCCAACCCACTTGTGGGGTTGGCTTTCAGTGACTTATTGATTTCCCCCCATAGCAGGATAGTCAGTCCTACGTATGGCGGCACGGTCTATTCGGGGCTTGAACCCATGACGGGCATGTTGTTAAGTCGTACGAGTTGACGACTGTACCATGAGACCGGCTAACACACCGGTTTATGTTCTGATTACTCTCATAGACTTGGATAGGAAGAGCTATGTTGCGATTGGGTTTTACCTGCCTACCGGCCACCATGTTAACCTGATTTGTACGATGATTTATCTGTACACTAATGCGTTTTTCGAGAAACTTGATTAAATCATTATATTTATCTTCGGTGAGATCAGCAGCATGTTTTTCCCAAGCCCAAACAGTATCCTCATCCAGCTTGTACAGCAGCATATTTGTCAGTGGAATATCCCACTGGTCAACTGGTGCCTTCAATCGTTGAAGTCCCCTCACTAGCCTTATTACTTCGTTTACAACACGCTGTAGTTCGTGCACTGAATTGTTACTCATGCGCTTCAAATTGTGTATACCCAGAAAATATTCTCGTTTAATACGCTTGGTGTTATCGAGTCGTTTCACTAGTGCATCCCAAGTTGTTGTATAACTATCTGCGGTAATTGGAGTATGTTCAAATTGCGTTGCTAAAGGCTCTGTCAAGGACGATAATAGGTATTGCAGTTTGGTCACTTCTGGAATATCACTTGCCTCATGTACCATTGACTCGAATCGATCTTTAAAAGACAACCATTTTGTTATATCACCATTAAATGATGGCAGATCTGCTTGCGGAAGCCGTATAGATGTATTGAATGAAGATGTTTGTTGCATTTCAGAACAAGGATTTATGCGAGTGGATTCTAGATTAGGGCTCCTTGGGGGATCTTGAAGAGAAGCTTTCATCTCGTGATATTTGCAATCAAAATTCGTCGTATCATTTACTATGCCTTTTTATGCGCAAATTGTATGCGAATGTTTTCTAATGATTGCAGTCTACCTTGTTTTTCACGAGCTTTCGAGTTATCATACGTTCGCAGAAAATGGGCGATTAATTGAAGTTTCAAAAATATATCGCGTTTCTTAAGCTCAAAAATCTTTACAGCTGGTTCACTCATTTTGCACTTTGGGTTTGACACTCCTGATAATACGATGAACTCTCGGTCTAATGCGATGGAGGATTATAAGATGAAATGATCGTAGCTTCGCGCCACTGTAATACTCACGCACACGTTGTTGGTACTTGAAGCTTGTAGTATGATCAATCTGCCCACAAACGTAGTGCCGACCTATGTGTCGTGGTTGCAGGAATATCGTGGTGGTTGCGTGGTTGCTGTAATGCGATGAAGTTGGCGCCGATCTGTGTTACACGATGAAACACTCACACACGATCAACGCGCAGGATGATGAACGTGCGGGAGGATGAATTCGCAGGAGGATGAACGCGCAGGATGATGAATGCGGGATGATGAACACAGTGGCTAAAATGGAGACTCACACAGATAACGATAGAATATGGCGTTGCAGCTGATGATATTTCACACACGTTGTAGGAGCAATGCGATGGTATTAATATCGTTGAATATACGTATAATCTTCAGCGAATACTTATCTGACTTTAACAGGTTTGATGTATCTTCTCCACTCGGCGCAGCTGGTTGAAACACCCGATAAAGCAAGATGATGAATGCGTTTGGGTGAAGATTCACGAGGATAGCGATGAATGAGCCAATAAATTCACTGAAGTCTAGATCACACGTTATCCCGTGGTAGCGAGGATATCCGTATCGATAAAGCGATGAAGGTGCACAAGTGTAATTGTGGCGATGCGATACTGTCGTTATTGGAAAGCGAGGGTACTGTGCGCGCGTGATTGCGGCGGTACGTTGAAGTCTGTGTCGGTGAAACGAGGATGCTACACACGCGTGATTGCGGCGATGTGTATGTCGATGTGTCGGTAAGGCGAAGATGCTGCACACGCGTGATTGCGCCGGAACAAGTGTTTCGTGTCGGATGGGAACTGATAATTACGCACGCGCGTGGTAGCGACGGTGCCACAGATGAGACGAATATTCTCCAATTAACGTTGAGTAGCAAATGTTAAGAGCAATAATTTTAATTTTAACTTCTTCTTCTTCTTCTTCTTTGGCACAACAACCGCTGTCGGTCAAGGCCTGCCTGTACCCACTAGTGAAGTGAGCTTGGCTTTCAGTGACTTTTTATTACCATAGCAGGATAGTCAGTCCTACGTATGGCGGCACGGTCTATTCGGGACTTGAACCCATGACGGGCATGTTGTTAAGTCGTACGAGTTGACGACTGTACCACCAGACCGGCCCGATTAGTTTAATTTTAACTAATGCGGATAAATCCGGTTCGAAGGACCAATGTTTCGATAGCTCTTATTTCAATGAGTTCTTTATTGCTACTAAATTATTTCGTATGATTCAATCTTTAATCTCTAAAGTTCATCTCTACCCAGCCGAAGTTCATTTCTGCATAGCCGAAGTTCATTTCTCCACAGCCGAAGCTCATCTCTCCACAGTTCATTTTCGATCCTAGCAAATCTCCAAATTTCCGTTAAACAGTTTTCCCCAAGCTTACGCGTAACACCTCCTTTATTCCAATCCATATCATTTTATACACTTTTTGTTGGTCACGTTCTTATCACTGTCTCACTCTTGTTTCTCTCGGTTTCTTTCTACTTTGCCTGTGGTACATTTTACTACGGTAGGCTTGTACAGCGGCACGTCCTATCAAAAATTTAACCTAACATATATCATCCACAAAATAAGAGATATTTTATCTGATAGGTTTACTTCTTATTTTTTCGACTTGATAAAAATCAATAAAATGTATCTAAAAACCTTAACTACTAACTAACTAAGTAACACAAATAAACTAAATAAAAGTCATCCAAGCATCCGCTGTAAAGTAACGCTGATCAGCCTATACAAGAGTTAAACAATAAAGATTTGTGCATTCCATAGCCTCACTCAGTAGACCCGTCGTTCGTAATGGGCGTATCCAACTGGAAGAGGCAAGTGGAAGAGGCAATTGTAGTCCCCATTACTACTAAAGTAAGGGGCTCCTTTCCCTCTTTTCCATACTTTCCCACCTTTTCCACCCTCCTTTCCCTCCTTTCCCTACCTCTCCACCCTACCTCCCCTTACCACCTTTCCCTCCCCCTTTTCCATCCTTCCCATCCATCATTTCCCTCCTTCACCTTGTAGCATATCTGCTATACAGAACATATTGTAATACACACTATCAGCCATAGACACATAGTAACACACTTTGGAAAGCCAAATCACACCATTGCAATACATCCATTATAAAACACTCAGCAAATCAGATCATACCAAACACACCCGGAAGAGCTCAGGCCACATCGTTCATATAAAAACAATTGTGACACACTTAACAGAACCAACCGAAACGTACAACATAAGCAGGAACAGTTCATGCATTATAACCCAAAGCAGGAACATTTTATGCATTATAACCCAAAGCAGGAACATTTTATGCATTATAACCCAAAGCAGGAACAGTATAAGCATTAAACCTAAACTTAGTGACAAGAACCATCATTCTTGTCAACAAAAGACAAACGTAACTAGCTTAGTGAAAACAATAACTTTCCAACATACAACCCGGAACCAAATGTGAGAAACCCTTAACTTCTTTTGAGTATAAATAAAACCAACTCCGATCATGGCAGGTCAGATTCGTTCGGACTGTCAGGATAGGACTATGCCCATCCTACATCTATCGAGTTCTCATTTAAAGAGTTTAGATATGTCCCCCTGCCCAAGGTAAGGCCTCTAAACTCCAACGTTTCCAGTAAGGGAAACCTCCTAAAGGTTTCTGTGATCGCCTGGACGATCAAGTGTCGAACGTCCGCTTCGAAACAGTATCCACCTCAGTTCTACTTAATTCGGCAAACGATGACGAAGGTCACCCTGACCAACGCGAGTTCAAAACATACCACATGGCAACCGTAACAGTCATCAAACACATTACATGGCGACCGTGACCTTAATCTGCAATCGACGGGCAGAAGTATAAACAAATTATTTGTGATATGTACAGCAGTGTCGTGCTAACGCATCAAATAGTGTAACAAAAAAGTGCGTTTTTGACCATAACCGGTATACGACGGATAAAAGTGTCAAATGTGCAAATTTGTATTGAACAACGCAGCTGGCACAAGTGACCCATATAAAAAAAAACAATCGCTATGAATGAGCGACCAAAAGCAAATACAGTGTGGTGTACAAAATGACAACTCATCGAAAATATAAGTGATGAACCGTTTGTAGGGCGAAAAAAGTGTGATATAAAGCAATTATGTAAAAAAAAGTGTTGTGACAACCTTCCTCAACGTGCAAAAATGCAACAACATTATTAATAAACCCTTAGCGATCAAGTTGCAAACTAGAGCTACCTTGAAGTGAGGAACATCGCATCGACCCCAAAACTAAAGTAAACGGAAATAATGATGTCATGAGTAATGAGAAGCAGTGCAGTGAAACCATAAGCAATACCTATGTAGAAGTGATGTTCATCTGAAAGGTGATAGAATGAATGACGAGACTACGGTATACGAGATGTGACTAGTGTGATTGAATGGAACAACCGTTCCCAACGTGGAAGACGACAAGACATCGAGCGACGACTGATGACACCCTACAACTTCACATCAAGCACCAATTAAACACCGAGCACCGGTAACGAGCGTTACACCATGAGCAGCAACAACAACAAATACATGCTATGTATTTAAACAAGGTACAAGGTTACATACGTAAATATGCAATTTTACTGATGAGGCTGCATAAATATGCAAAAACTATTCGAGAAAATAGAAATATTAGATAGAATTTATGTTCAGGTGAAACAGCTGAACAGATGTTATAGGCTTTGCGCGTTAACAACATTAAGGGATAATACTAAGGAAATATACGACGAAATACAAGAACTCCTACGAAAGCACGAATCGTCTATTAAAGATGAAATATTAACAAAGCTAGTTAAAAAGAGTAGATACGTATACTACGAAATAAATAAGTGCATAAAAATACACTTCGAGAGACATCCAGATTCGTTAAATACGACATTATCAGAGAACCAATTTGACATAACAATAGAAACGAAACCTGGCAAAATGGCTGACATTATGGAATTGATTAAAATCACCACTTCTCTCATATCAAAGTATGATGGTAATAAGAAGGATTTGAAAGGTGTGGTGTCAAACTTAAATGTATTAAAGAAAATAGTAAAGCCAGAAAATAAAGAAACAGTAATAGATCTGGTACTAGGACGTCTAACATGAAAATCACGAATTGTAGTAGGGGAAGCCCCAACTTCAATTGAAGATATAGTTAGCAAATTACAAGATAGGTGCAGCATAAAGGTAACACCAGAGATCGTAGTATCAAAAATGGACAATACTAAACAGACTGGAACGATAGAAGATTTTGGAAGCGTCATTGAAAAATTAACGCAACAACTAGAAGAGGCATACATTGCAGAAGAGATAGCGCCAGAAATAGCTAGAAAAAAGGCAACTAAATCAGGAATCAGTGCATTGAGTTATGGACTCAAAAATTTCGAGACCAAAATTATAATGAGATAAAGTAAATTCGAAACCTTGCATGAAGCAATAGAGCAAGCGGTAAAGTTGGAGCTAGAAGATAGAACGAAAAAGGGAAAGAATGATCAGACAAAGATCCTATATTCAAACGCTACCAGGAACAATAGAGGGTATGGAAACAACTACCAGGGAAGGAACAAATTCAACAAATACTCAAATAATAATAGACATCAGACACAAATCCCACCCAGGTTCCCACCGGCAAGATATGGACAGAACAACAACAGAAATAATAATAACTTCAGATATAACAACAATAACACTAACAACAACAGAAATCAGCATGCAAATCGACAAAATTATTCCAACAGAAATCAGTACGTACAATCAAATAGAAATAATAGCAATTGGCAAAATAATCGAGCGCCTATTCATAACACAGTAACAGCCGAAGAACAGAATAATTTTTTAGGCCACTCTCAAGTATCAGAAAATACCCTATACTAACCATAAACACTGATGCAGATAATTTTGTTAAAGTTAAAATAGAAATTGCAAAGGAAATTTATAGCACATATATCATAGATACAGGAGCAACCGTATCCGTACTTAAAGCTAGTAAATTAAAACCAGGTTGCAAGATCAATACATCTAAAAAATTAACTTTGATAAGCTCTAGTCACCATGAATCAGAGACTTTAGGTACTGCTATGACAACAATTCACTTTGGCGATTATTCCATTGTACACGAATTTCATATAACAGAAGACGTAGAATCCATTTTTTCTGACGGACTGTTAGTAAAAGACTTTATAAAGCACAGATGTATTGTTGATTATGTTAATTGGATGATATACTTCTCATCTGATAACGGATTGATTTCACATCCAATAGAAGACAATGTAAATGGAAATTATATTTTACCAAAACGAAGTGAAGTAGTACGAAAAATAACCATACCAAACTTGACAGAGGATTCAATCATCTTATCACAGGAAATCCAACCAGGAGTGTTTTGCGGAAACACAATAGTTTCAAAACGTAATCAGTATATCAAATTCATTAATACCACAGATAAAGATTTTTCTTTTGAAATAAAATCCTATACACCAGAAATCGAACCTTTAAGAGATTATGAGCAGCTACAGAGAAAACCAAACACAGCTAGGGAACGAATTCAGAAAATTCATAACAAAATTCGCATAGAAAATATTCCACAAATAGCAAGAGAAGAATTAGAAAATCTGATCACAAAATTCTCGGATATATAATTATGCGGTGTACATTTATTATTCGGCTTTTTATTCAAAAAGATTAAATGTTACTCCGATGAGTTCTAGACTAAAACTAAACTCTCACATTAATTCTACCTCGGTTGGCGGTGTATGTTTGTGGGAGCTGTCTGCGTCCGGCTGGTGTCCGATGCCGCGCGACCGTGCTGTCTGCGTTGCCGGCCCGGCTGGTGTCCGATGATGCGCGCCCGTGGGAACTAGAAGAGATGGAATGTGCCGCGCTGCAATATGGTAAAGCATTGTGTCGTGCCACGTGCTGGTGTCCAATGCCACATAACTCCTCCAGGGGGTAAAAAAAGCGTGTCCTCATGCGTTTAAACTGTCTTCGAGATTATTTTCTCTACGATGGTTTCGTGACGACTTCTGTGAGCGGGATTTCCTCTTTTCTATCTGATTTGATATGGCTGAGATGAAACGACCAAAAGTAAAAATAGACAAATATGATAATGGCAATAGATACTGTAGTGGACAGTCCCAGTCCAGTTAATAAGCTCCAATTCCAAGTAATATTTTTATATTGTTGCAAGTAGATGTGTTCGATGTGTTTGCGATTCGTCAATGTTCTATCATCCAAGGAGGCTAAAGGAGTTTCGACAACTTTTCGATGAATTGCGATGTTGAATACTGTCCCATATACAGCTGGACTCTTGACATGGATTTCTTCTGATGTGAAGCTTTTGTTTCTGAATTGTATGGTGCAGTTAGAAAAAGTTAATAAGAAGTTTCCATTCAAATGTCGATCATTCGGTCCACAATCGGATGTTACCAAATGATGTTTTGCGTTTTCAATAAGAAGTTGATTATCACCTATCATTTTAGCTGTTGTTTCGTTTTCCGGAACTACTATACAATGGCTCTCTTTCCCCATTACTAATGGAGCGATGCAGTTATCAAAAAAATCCATGATATCAGAATACTTTTGTACGTATTTCTCTGGATTCTTTGTTGTATATAGTTTCTTTTTCTGTTTCACGAGTTGCCTTGGATAGTCTTTGATTAACGAGTTATTGTGATTCAGTGCTAGTATTTCTATTACTTTTGACTCCTCTTTTTGCAACTCTGGCACTTTAAGTATGTAGAGCAGTTTGTTGTTGTTGACTGCTATTTTAGGTGTGACATAAGAAATGATCTCGTCAGGAATATCGCTTTTAACTCCTTGGTCTTCTAATAGCTGTTGTATAATAGCAATTTCCCGTGGTGATAGAAGTTTGCTGCTTGTAATAGACATTTTGGATAACGATATCGCTTCTTGTATATCTTCTAATATCTTGTTAATTGTATCTATATTGATAATTGCCGTCAGCATGTCTAATTCATTAAGAAGAATGTCGTTTCTATTTTCAATCATCTGCTTCATTTCGTTGGTGAGGTTTTTAATTTTCATTCCAAGATTTTCATTTACTAGGAATTGCTGATTATTACTCTCTATCAAATCGTTCATTGTACTGTTGATGATTTGCAGGTCATGTGCATCCGGGCTTCCTCCAATCCATTTCCAAACCGAGCCTATAGCTTCTACGCTTCTTATCAAACGCTTCCTTGGTCTTATGAGATTGAAATTAGAATATAAGTTTCTAACCTTATGCTTCGCAATTATTGATAGAGGACTATTGGTTGGGCGAAAAGCTACTTGAGTTAATAGGTGCATTGTATTTTCAATTTCTGTTATGTTTACCTCATGTATTATATTGATATTACCGATTTGAATTTTGCAATTATGTTTCGCTAGAATTAAAATTGGTTGATCAATCAAACTAGTTATTTTTAATTCTTGGGCTTTAATATGAGCTATCATTAGAATGACCATCAACATAACTATTCTGACGACGTCTTGTCGTGCAGCAGAAAAAAATTTAAATTCAAAATTATTCATTTTTCAATTAATAGTTTAATTTGCTATTTCCTGTGATTCCCTCGATTTCTCGATTCTTTTCCTAATTTAAATGCTTTAAATTTAAATGAGCGACAATGAGTCGTTCCACTGCGATCCTTTTGTTTTCTTCTTCTTTAGTTTTTTTTTGCTAAAAAGAGAATGAAAAAAATAAAAAATTGTGCTCAGCCAGTCGTCTGTTCTTTTTTTTTTTTTTGTTTTTGAGACGTCAAATCCTGTAAATATATAAAAATATTAGTTTCATGTACAATTATGTTCTTATGCGTTTTATTTTATTTTTATTGCGTTTGACATTTCTTGGTCCAATTTGAATGGTTTTTTCATTATTTACCAAACATTTTGATTTTGAAAAGCGTGGATCTAGCTTTTTTCTAGTGTTTTTCTTTATATAAACATCATGTCCTTCATTTACATCAGGTGCAATTTCTTTTTTTTTCGTTATTTTTTTTCATTCTATTTGCAGCTAGCTGAAGGTTCTTTTTTACGTTTTTGAAAATTTTGTCGGCGTTATCGGCTATTTCTGGTGGGTTCATCGTATAACCTGGATTAAAAATAATTTCATTAGGGGTATAAGTGGTGACTGAATGAACAGTATCGTTGTACATTGCATTTGCTATTTGCACTATTTCAGGAGATGAATTATTGATGAATTTGTGTTTGTTGGTATTATAAATTTCAATGATAGTACTATGAGTTTTTTCTATTTGGCCATTTGACTCTGATGAGGAAGCGAATTCTATTACGGTTCCGAAATTAGCTAAAAAGTCTTGGAACTGAATGCTAGTAAAAGCTGCTTCATGGTCGCAAATGATTTTTCTTGGTGGTCTAAATGTTCTGAAATACTGTGAAAGGGCATTCCGTATATCTGTCATGTTTCTAGATTTAATTTCTATAAGTTGAAGGTGCTTCGAAAATGCACAAATTAAAGAAAGGTAGTAGTGTCTATCCATGCCGAAAATATCCATATGGACTCTGTAAAAAGGACCATTTTCTATTGGCCTTGGTGAAATTTTTATATTATATGGTTTTCGTTCGTATTTGTGTTGAGTACAAATTGTACATGAATTAATTAATTGCCTGATTCGTTTGATCATGTTTGGGAAAAAGTAAGATCGTTTAATCTGACTTTCAACTTCGGTTATGCCTCTATGGGCTCTATCATGTTCTTTTCTTATGATAATGTCTTGCATTGTTTCGGAAGTAACGTCTTCAACCATATTTTGCGTAATAATGAAATGGCAGTTTGTGTTGCAGAAGCATTCTCTGTAAACTTCTTGAATTAAATTAAGTAAGCATTCCGGAGCTAACACAGCATTTTGCTTTCCATTCGAATGATCTTTCAAAAATGTTGTAACTTTTCTATTATCAAACGAAGTGGAGCAAATAGTTGTTCGCTTATAGTTTGGAAAAATTTGTTCCGTGATAACGGAGTCGGAGTCCGTTACTTTAAAAATGATTTGATTTCTGTAACTATTAATAGCTCTTTCTGTAAAATGCATATAATAGTCATCGGATGTGTTTGCTGAATGTGCTGTTTCGGAAGAAGATGAACTGTTATTGTTTTCCACAGATACTTGATCAACAGAAACAACATTTTCTAGTTGATTGTTGTTAACTTCGACTTTTCTACTAAGTGCGTCTGCCACAACATTTGTCTTTCCTGTCTTATAGATTACGTCGTAGTCGTAATTTTCTAAGTCTAATCGCCAACGTATCAATTTAGCGTTCTTATTTGAGTTTTTAATGTAAATAAGGGGTTTATGATCGGTAACCAAAGTGAATTTGTTACCATACAGGTACGGCTTAAACTTGGTTACTGCCCATATGATGGCTAGTGCCTCTTTTTCTGTTGTGGAGTAATTTGACTCTGTTTTGTTTAGAGTACGGCTTGCGAAAGCTATGGGTTTTTCTGTTTTATCTATTACTTGTGATAAAACGGCACCGAGGGCATAATTGCTGGCGTCAGTTGTTAATATAAAAGGAAGTTCAAAGTCAGGATAAGATAAGATTTGATCTGAAACTATTATATTTTTTAAATGTTTAAAGGTTTCCTGATATTCGTGATCATTAAAGTTTACTTTTTCATCCTTCTGTAACAATTTAGTGAGGGGTTTTGTTAATTTTGAGTAATCTTTAATAAAACGTCTATAATACCCTACGAGTCCTAAGAATTGTTTTATTTCTTTTTGATTGGATGGAAGTTTCCATTCTTGAATTTTTCTTATTTTTTCTGGGTCAGGTTTGATTCCGTCAGGGGCAATAATGTGTCCAAGAAATTCCGTTTCTCTGCGAAGAAATTCACATTTGTCTAATTGTATTTTAAGATTGAAATCACTTAACCTCTTAAGGATTTTTGGAACATTGTTGAGGTGATCTTGAAGATTTTTGCCAATTATGATTATATCATCAAGATACACATAGCAAATTGATCCAATATAGTTTGATAAAACATTATTCATCGCACGTTGGAATGTCGCTGGGGCATTTTTCAAGCCAAATGGCATTCTCGTAAATTCAAAATGCCCTAAAGCTGTTGAAAACGCTGTCTTTTTTTGATGGTCAGGGTCCATTTCGATTTGATGAAAACCTGATTTCAAATCTAAGGTGGTAAAATATGCTGATTTGCCAAGATTATCTAATATTTCTTCTATTTGTGGGATGGGAAATTTATCGTTAATGGTTTTGTCATTGATCTTACGATAGTCAATAACAACGCGCACTTTACGTTTTCCTGATGCGTCTATCTTTTTTGGAACGACCCAAACTGGCGATGAGTAAGGGCTAATTGAATGTTGTATGATTCCGTTATCGAACAATTCCTTGATTTGCTCTTCCACATCTGTTTTAAAAACGTGTGGATACCTATATGATTTTGTGTAAACAGGTTTTCGTCTGTTGTTAAGATTTTATGTTTTATTAAAGATGTAGATGTAAGTTTCTCTCCAGCCCTAAGTAAAACTGTTTTATTTGCAAGTATTGTTTTGAATAATTCATCCCTCTCTAGTATTGACAAATGATCTGTGCGGATTATTTCGCTAAGCACTTCATTTGTAACGCTACGCTCTGGATGTAATGGGATTGGGGAAATCGTTTCAAAATTATTTACTATTATGTTTAATTTTCCTTTGACATCAGGTATTGTTTTTTCTGTGCTTAAAATTTTTGCTGTCGTTTTATTGTTATTAGCTCTATATAAACCTGGCTCAATAACAACTCCTTTACAAAGTTTTTGAAACGTTGGTACGAACCAATCGCCATTAACGGATGTTTCCATTTCTAAGTTATGCGAATATAATTGTTTATCGGGAAAATATTTTTCATATTTGAATTTCATGTTTCCTATTTCAAATGTCTCTTCTTTTAAATTTATTATTGCTTGGTTTTTAGCCATTAGTTCTGAACCAATGAGTGCGTCGAAAAAATCATGAAATTTTAACTCATAATAGGTTTGATTTGGAAAATTATCACCGAGTAAATTAATACGTCCTTTCTCCGTAACGTGCTTACATCCAGCGGTGTTTTTTATTTTGGTTTCATTTACCTTTGTTGTTTGTGGGAGAATGCCCGGCCGTATTATATTTTTATTTGCTCCAGTATCGATCAAAATGTTTGTGGGATAAGTTTGAATATTTGATATAATGTAAGGCAAGTAATTTACGTGTTTTTGTTTTCTGGATGAATTAAGCAAAAATTTATGTCTAATTCATCTTCAGACTCAGATTCTTCGTTATCGGAGGGTTTTGTTATTTCAGCATTAAACAGCTGTTTCTTATTTAAAGTAAGTCGACTTTTGGTAGAACCTATTTCCATTGGTTCGGCTGGCAGATTCGTGTCAACTGGTTTACGAGGTTTGTAATCCTGTTGCTGAGGCTGTGTGATTTTTGTATTGTTAAATTTCCTTTCTGTTTGTTTTTTATTATTTCCTTGCCCTGCGGTATGAGAGGTGCCTAAGTATTGTTTTGATTGAGTTAATTGAATATGGGTAAGATTTCTGATCGATTCATTTGATGTAAATTTACATATAAATGCATACGCATTTTCGATTGATTTGGGTTCAGCAGCTTGTACATATCCAAAATAGGGTTTCTGCAGCCCACTGACGTATGCAGCTAGACTATATTCGTCTATAAAGTCGTTTATGGCATCCCAATGAAGATTGTACTTAGGATTTTGTTTTGCCAACGATTTTATATTGTGAACCAGTTCCTTAGTTTTCTGATAATGCGTGTTTGCGTTACCATCCATTTTGTTATGCCAGAGTTGGCAGTTATACGTGGAAAGATCTTGTTTATCTCCTAGAGATGTTATCAAAATTTCTTTCACTTCACTGAACGTTTTTGGGTTGCCGTTTGTACAAATTACATCTTTAGCATGCCCCTCTATTTTGTTTATAACAGCTGTCACATAAATTTCAAATATTTGTGGTGACACGAGGTTTTCGAATAAACGAAGAGTTTTTTCTGCTGTTTCTATCCAACTTGCGAGTTGCTTTTTATTGCCATTAAATATGGGCAACATTTTTATGGGATCAGGGATACGGAACGGATCACCTGATATTGTCACTTCACGAGGAATAGGATCATTTCGTTGGTGTGCTATTCCCTGGTTTCCATTTGTACTTTGCCATTGCAACTCCTGCTGCGTTAATCTTGCACTTATGTTTTCGATGGCTTGTATCATACGAGCCATCTGATCATTACCACTCTCTTGAGTAGTTTGGGCTTGAGGTTCCATGTTTAGGTGCTCAAGTGATAACTGCAAATTTGCAATTGGTATGTGCGAATATTCCTCAGATACCGTACTTTCTTCTGATTCGGAACTTGTTTCAGATGTAAAAATCCTTTCCTGAATCAGCTGTTGGGCCTTTTTGAAAGCGTTGTTCTTGATTTTTGGCATAAAGAAAGCCAATCCTAAAGCTCTATCTGGTAGTGGCTCTAGGTACGTGAATGAAAAGAAATTTATAAAACTAGTGTGATGCGTCTATCTGATAGTGCGCACTCACATTAATTTTAAATTCTTTCACCCCCGATTTCTTGTGTTATTATTTAGGTAGTTTTACTGAACACGATTTCACGCACAGAAACTCAACACTAAATACTTACACGGTTGATGTTGAAGTCGTGTTTGGGCGAAGGCCAAGAAAACAATGACGGTGCTCCGTGTGCGTCTTAGCGGGGGGATCCTCAACTCCTCAGCGACGTTGCCGTCCTTGGTGCTTGTGGATGCTCGATGCTCGTAGATCACGATGCACTTTGCGGGATCACTGTTGTACTGTGTTATTAGTTCAGTGCTTTCCACTGTTTCTCACTATGACGTCACTTTTCTTTAGTGCCTACCCGGCTGCGCCAATTATGCGGTGTACATTTATTATTCGGCTTTTTATTCAAAAAAGATTAAATGTTACTCCGATGAGTTCTAAACTAAAACTAAACTCTCACATTAATTCTACCTCGGTTGGCGGTGTATGTTTGTGGGAGCTGTCTGCGTCCGGCTGGTGTCCGATGCCGCGCGACCGTGCTGTCTGCGTTGCCGGCCCGGCTGGTGTCCGATGATGCGCGCCCGTGGGAACTAGAAGAGATGGAATGCGCCGCGCTGCAATATGGTAAAGCATTGTGTCGTGCCACGTGCTGGTGTCCAATGCCACATAACTATATTTTGTTTAGAAGATGAACCGGTCTCTACTAACAATTTTTATACCCAGGAAATTTCATTGAAAGATAACATTCCTTCTTATATACCAAATTATAAACAAATACATTCACAAAGTGAGGAAATGCAATCGATGATGTTGAAAAATAACATTATTGAACATTCTGTTTCGTCATATAATTCACCGATACTATTAGTACCAAAGAAATCAGTTGAAGGCAAGAAGAAATGGCGTTTAGTAGTGGATTTTCGGCAGTTAAACAAGAAAATTTTACCAGACAAATTTCCCTTACCCCGCATAGACACGATACTAGATCAGTTAGGAAGAGCCAAATATTTCAGCACATTGGATTTGATGTCAGGGTTTCATCAAATCAAACTTGATAAAAATTCCAGAAAATATACAGCTTTTTACACGCCTACAGGCCACTATCAGTTTACAAGAATGCCATTTGGACTCAACATTAGCCCAAACAGCTTTCAAAGGATGATGGCTATCGCTATGGCTGGTTTAACACCAGAGCTAGCATTTGTATATATAGATGATATTATAGTTACTGGATGCAGTGCACGGCATCATATCAGTAATTTAGGTAAAGTTTTTGATAGGCTAAGAAAGTATAATCTTAAACTAAATGCAGAGAAATGATATTTCTTCAAACAGAAGTAACGGACTTAGGTCATAAAATAACAGATAAAGGAATTTATCCGGACGACGCGAAGTTTGACACAGTTAAAAACTTCCCGATTCCTACTAATGCTGATGAAGCAAGACGTTTTGTCGCATTTTGTAATTATTATCGTAAATTTGTACAGAATTTTGCTAAGATAGCTAAACCTATTAATAATTTGATTAAGAAAGACGCTAAATTTGCATGGACTTCAGAATGTCAAGCAGCTTTCGATACCTTGAAACAAAGCTTACTCTCACCAACATTTTACAATATCCAGATTTTAAAAAGGAATTCATAATTACGACAGACGCATCGGATATGGCATGTGGTGCAGTGTTATCACAAATAACAGATGGAAACGATTTACCAGTCGCGTTTGCGAGTAAAAGTTTTACACCAGGAGAGAAGAATAAGCCAATTATCGAGAAAGAGCTTACAGCTATACATTGGGCAATTAATTATTTTAAACCTTATGTATATGGACAAAAATTTATAGTTAGAACAGATCATAGACCACTAGCTTACTTATTTGGTATGAAAATCCTACTTCTAAGCTTACTAGAATGAGGCTAGATTTAGAAGAATTTGACTTTGAAATAGAATATTTAGCAGGTAAAGCTAATGTTGCGGCAGACGCACTATCAAGAATAATCCTTAACTCGGATGACCTAAAGGCATCAATACCAAAATCCAAAACGATTTTAATGGTTAATACGAGAGCCATGTTTAAGAAAAATAACGTGAAAACTGATACAAACAAAGATAAACCAATCGCAACAACAGGGATTGATCACCCCGCGATGTGGAAAACAGATAGACCTTCAGAAGTGAGAAAGGTATTGAAAATATGTACGCAGAAAAATATGAACAACGTTGAATTCATTATATACAACCATTCATATGGTAAAGCACTAGGAAAATTTCTTTTGAGAAAAGATGTAAATGGAAGTCAAGCATTAGAGTTTGCTCTTCTGGAAATGTGCAAAAGCGCGAAACAATATGGAAGAAACAAGCTAGCATGGTCAGAAGAAGACCACTTATTCAAAGAATATTCCCAACAAACTATTAAGGAAATCGCCAATAGAGCCATTACCAAGTTTGAAATAATCCTGTTTACTCCAACTAGATGGATAACAACAGAGAAAGATAGCCTGAGAATAATTTCAGATTATCAGATGACCCCTTCGGGAGGACATATAGGCCAGTACAGACTGTACCAGAAAATAAGGGAAAAATATAAATGGAAAAATATGAAAGATGATATCAAGAAATACGTACGAAATTGTAAGGCATGCATAGTTAATAAGACGCTTAGACATACTAAGGAAGACACAGTTGTAACTACAACACCGACAAAACCTTTCAACATAATATCAATCGACACAGTAGGACCTCTAACAAAAACTAACAAAACAACAGGTATGCAATAACCATACAATGTGACTTAACGAAATACATCGTAGTAATACCTATCCATAACAAAGAAGCAAATACTATAGCAAGAGCATTGGTAGAAAACTTTATTCTTACATTTGGAACATTTATCGAATTAAAATCAGATCAAGGACTAGAATATAATAATGAAATATTACACAAAATCTCAGAAATCTTAAAAATCAAACAGACCTTTAGCACAGCTTACCACCCACCGACAATAGGATTATTAGAAAGAAATCATAGATGTCTAAACGAATACCTAAGAAGTTATACAAACGAACATCATGATGACTGGGATGATTGGACAAAATTTTACGAATTTATTTACAATACAACAGAACACACTGACACAAACTACACACCATACGAACTAGTATTCGGAAGAAAAGCGAATTTACCACAAGATATATTCAAAACAAAAATAGAACCAGTTTATAATATTGACCAATATTATTTCGAAATGAAATATAAACTCCAAAAATCAAACGAAATAGCTAGAGAAAATTTGATAAAAGCAAAGAATAGAAGACAGCACATCTTAAATAAAAATACAGTACCACTCATTATAAAGATAGGAGATCAGGTATATTTGGAAAATGAAAACAGAAAAAATTAGATCCAGTCTACATTGGACCTTTCACAGTAGTAAGTGACCAAGGGCCTAATTGCGTAATACAAAACAATACAACAAAGAAAACCTCTACAGTACACAAAAACAGACTAATTAAGTACACAGGAGAATAACTTCAATCATTGTAATTCATTACGTTATTCTATTAAAGGGGGGAGGTGTAGCATATCTGCTATACAGAGCGTATTGTAATACACACTATCAGCCATAGACACATAGTAACACACTTTGGAATGCCAAATCACACCATTGCAACACATCCATTATAAAACACTCAGCAAATCAGATCATACCAAACACACCCGGAAGAGCTCAGGCCACACCGTTCATATAAAAACAATTGTGACACACTTAACAGAACCAACCGAAACGTACAACATAAGCAGGAACAGTTTATGCATTATAACCCAAAGCAGGAACATTTTATGCATTATAACCCAAAGCAGGAACAGTATAAGCATTAAACCTAAACTTAGTGACAAGAACCATCATTCTTGTCAACAAAAGACAAACGTAACTAGCTTAGTGAAAACAATAACTTTCCAACATACAACCCGGAACCAAATGTGAGAAACCCTTAACTTCTTTTGAGTATAAATAAAACCAACTCCGATCATGGCAGGTCAGATTCGTTCGGACTGTCAGGATAGGACTATGCCCATCCTACATCTATCGATCTGACTGCCCGATCCTACACTATCTGAACACGCGAAGTTCAACAATCCACCATGGCAAACCGCCACCCTAACAGTCATCAAACACATTACAACCTCCTATCCCTCCTTCCCTTCACAACCTTCCATCCCTCCTTTCCCTCCTATCCATCCAACCCTTCCCACCTCTTCCTTCTTTCCCACAATTTCCTTCTTTCCTTCCTTTCCCTCCTTTCTCTCCTTACCCTGAATCCCTTCCCTCCTTTCCCTTCTTTCCCTCCTTTCCTTCCTTTTCCTCCTTCCCTTACCTCCTTTCCCACCATCCTTACTCTCTTTTCCATCCCTCCTTTCCCTCCTTTTCCGCCATCCCTTCCCTCCTTTCCCTCCTTTCCCGCCGTCCCTTTCCTCCTTTCCTTCCTTCCTTCCCCAATTCCCTTCCCTCCTTCCCATCCTTTCACTCCTTCCCTTCCCTCCTTCCCTTCCCTTCTTTCCCTCCTTTCCACCCATCCCTTCCCTTCATTCTCTTCTTTTCCTCCTTCCCTTCCCTCCTTTCCATCCTTTCCCTCCTTTCCCTCTTTTTATTCCCTCGTTTCCCTCCCTCCTTCCCGTCTTTCCCTTCTTTCTTTTGTTTCCCTCCTGCCCTTCCCTCCTTTCCCTCCTTTATTTCCCTATTTTACTTCCTTCCCTTCCCTCCTTTCCCTCCTTCCCCTCCCTCATTCCCCTCCATTCCCTCCTTCCTTTCCCTCCTTCCCTACCCTCCTTTCCTTCCCTTCTTTGATTTCAACAAGTCCCTGCTTGACAGTCTAAGAGCGTCTTGTTTATAACACCCGGTGTGATAGATCGACCTGAATCATAATCGGTGGATGATATGTAATTTTAAAAGTTTTGATTTTATTAAATTAAATATTAAATTTTTAATAAATCCACTTAATTCAAGCATTTGTTTTACTGCTATAAACATTCCAATCGAGTTTAGACTAGCAGCATACTTTTTTTTGAAAAGTCGCAAACGCTTCTTACGAGCATCGTCCATTTTTGATTACGAGCAATGGATTATTGACTAGAAGCAATTGATTTCAGCAGACCGGTTGCTGGCGCGGAGTGACCAGATTGATTTTATAGGTTATCGGTAGGAACTCTAAAGCAAATACGGTATTTTTCTATATGACAGTCTAAGAGCGTCGCGTTTATAACACCCGGTGTGACAGATAGACTTGAATAATAATCTGTGGATACTTTTCAATTTCATCAGTCCACTAGTTTAAAGAGTTTGTTTTACTGCTTTATATCATCCACAAAATAAGAGATATTTTATCTGATAAGTTTAATTCTTTTTTTTTCGAATTGATAAAAATCCATCAAATGTATCTTAAAACCTTAACAACTATCTTAATCTATCTTAAAACCTTAACAACTAACTAACTAAGTAACACAAGTAAACTAAATAAAAATCATCCAAGCATCCGCTGTAGAGTAACGCTGATCAGCCTTTACTAGAGTTTTCTAATTGATATTTGTGCATTCCATAGCCTCACTCAGCACACCCATCGTTCGTAATGGGCGTCTCCAACTGCATTCTGCTCCCTTCCCTCCGCTGTGGTGCTCCAACGCGTGGAAGAGGCAATTGAAGTCCCTATTACTACTACAGTACGGGGCTCCTTTCCCTCCTTTCCCTCCTTGTCATCCTTCCTTTCCTCCCATCCCTTCCCTCCTTTCCCTCCTTCCCCTCCCTTCTTTCTCTCCTTTCCCTCCCTCCTACCACTCCTTTCCCACCATCCCTTCCCTCCTTTCTCACCAGTCCCACCATCACTTCTTTCCCTCCTTTCCTTCCCATTTTTCCCACTTTCCTTCCTTTCCTTTCCTCCATCCCTTCACTCCTTCCCCTACTTCCTCTCACTCCTTCCCTCCTTTCACTTCGTCCCTTCTCACCTTTCCTTCCCTCCTTTCTCTCCTTTCCATTCATCCCTTCCCTCCTTTCCACCATTTCCCACCATCCCTTCTCTCCTTTCCCATCCACCTTTCCCTCCTCTCCCTCCTTTCCCTCCTTTCCTCCTTTCTCTCCTTTCCCTCACTTCTTTCCCTCCTTCCCTTCTCTCCTTCCCCTACCCCCTTTCTCTCCTTCATTCCCCTCCCTCCTTCCCCTACTTTTCCTCTTTCCCTTCCCTATTTTCCTTCCCTCCTTTCCCACCTTTCAAATCATCCCTTTCCTGCTTTCCCTCCTTTCCCTCCTTTCCTCCTTCCTTTCCATCCCTTTCCCCTCCTTTCCCTCTTCCCTTCCCTCATTTCCTTCCCTCTTTTATCCTTTCCCTCCATCCTTTCTCTCCTTTCCCTTCATCCCTTCCTTTCTTTGATTTCAGCAGGTCCCTGCATGACAGCCTAAGAGCGTCACGTTTATAACACCCGGAATGACAGATCGACCTGAATAATAATCTGTGGATAATATTTAATTCATCCGTCCACTAATTTAAAGCATTTGTTTTACTGCTACCGCAGTTCTGTCTCAGACTCCGTCGAGTACATACGTTTAATCACGAGTCTCCAACAGCGAAGAGAATACAAACACAGCTAATGCCATTCAAAGTGAAGCCTATAACCAACACAACACAGAGACGTTGGACGTTTGACGTTTCATTGTTCGGCCGCACTTCCGTCGCGCTCCGTGATTTTTCAGTAATTTTCTTGAGTTTTCTGCGTCGCATCGCATTGTTGCCTATTCTACGTACTATTAAACTGATTCACATCATCGTTTCGTCTTGGCGAATTGTTTAGTTGCACTACAACTGTGGTTTCCTGCTGTTTTTCCTGCTCGGCTTCTCGTGTGCTGAACCGCTAGAGGCCACCGGCTGCATCATCAGTTGTGCATATTGTGACGTTACGTTCCACCGCGGCTGTTGCAAATTGCCCCCTGATCTGATTGACGTAGTATGGTCCAATGTCGACCTGCACTGGAGTTGCATTGGCTGCACTAACATTCTTACAAATCCGCGCTGCCGTTCAGTAAAAGAAATAGGCGCCCAGGTCGGTTTTCCAAGCCGCCCTCACCTCAGCTGTAGCAGCTATCGGCAAGCTCGTTGAGCCTATTGTCGCCGAAGTTCGCAGTGGTTTTACCCTCCTTCAAACAGCATCCACGCCTCACATTCGGAATCCTGATCCTCGACCGGCTACTGGTAGAAAGCGGAGGCGCTTAATCGAGCATTTGGCTTTTCCTGGTGTAAACAGAATTGTAAATAGTCGCGGTAACATCCTTTGTGCCGCGTCATCGCCAAACGCATACACCAATACCACGATTGCCGTCCAGCCAGCACCTACACAACCTCATGAACTGGTGGGAACCGATCCGTTATCATTACCGCTTTAAGCTGCACCTCGTGAGCCATTCACAGATAGGATCTGGATCCGCCTATCCCGCTTATCAACAGCCGTCACTGTGGAACAAGTGGTCGCTTCTGTAAAGCGTCGCTTAGCCACCGATGACGTTATAGCGTATTGCCTGCTGAGAAGAAGGGTTAGTGTGCACAGCATGAATTGGCTTTCATTCAAAGTGAGAGTCCCGGCTATCCTTCGAGATGCGGCACTCACACCAGCCACCTGGCCCGTCGGTATCGGTGTACATGAGTTTTTTCCATCCCGTCAATACGACCACCAAACCTCATCTCCTATACCCACCCGAAACCGCTTTAAAACACGCACACTAGCAACTAGTACTGATCACCGCTACACCACACGCACACACCAAAAACGACTCACCGTTTAGCCGCGCGCACGTCTACTCCACCTGGTCCTGAAACAACATCATCACAACAGTGTCACCCCCCGGTGAATGATACCTTGGAAGCACCCAACCCAACACTTGCTTCTGGACCGCCCCAAAACCACCGCGCTTCATCTCCGCACCTGTACCAGTCTACAATCGATCGCTTTTTTATCAACTAGACGAAGTTCCGCTCATTGCACGCAACAAACACGGCAAGCCTCATGCTCTGACAACGCAGCTCAATTCCGAGATATTGACTCTTCGCTCTCTAGATGATTGTATCAGCGGCTTCACTCTCACACTGAAGCCTTCGGATCTGTTGTTTGTAATTGGCGATTTCCATCAGCCTAGCATAAGCTGGTCCACGCCAGCATACTCATCAATCATGCACTATGAACCAACTGCGCGCTCACTGGCCAACAACACCTTTGTGGATGGATTTAAATGTAACGGATTAGTGCAACTTAATCACATCACGGACGCATGCTTGACCTGCTCTACGCTAACAATGCTGCAGCTAAATTGTGTTCGCCTGTCTTTCCAAGTGTTGTTCCGCTTGTACCTCTTGACTCCTACCATCCGGCGTTTGACTTCAATATACGTATTAACTCGTCGACCCGACGCAATTCGACGACTCGACAAAACTCGACGACAACCGCATTTTATCGTTATAACTTTGCTAAAGCTGACTATGTGAACTGAACGACATGATATCAATGTTTAACAATAGCTTTCATTGTTCCAATTTTGTTTCATTTGACGAAGCAGTATGTTTATTCTCGTCCTTTATGCTGCAAGCCTTTATTGTATGCGTCCCAGTTCAGCGTCCTAAACCCAACCCCCCCTGGGCGGACCGCACACTCAAACGACTCAAACGTGTAAAAAGAGCTGCTTATCGTCACTACCAAACGTGCCGCTGCCAAAGATCTCGCTCGATCTACTTTGACACGCACTCTTTATACTGCAGCTATAACAGGTTTCGATATGGCACATATTTGAGTAAAATCCAACGTAACCTCTGCAGGTGGCCTGACTCGTTTTGGCGCTTCTACAAGAGCAAAACAAAATCCACGCATACACCTAAATCTATTACGTACAAAGGAGCAACAAGTGCCAACACTAATGAAATGTGCAATCTCTTCGCGGATCGCTTCGCAGATTGCTTTTCTCCGGCCATGAATGATACCGATACCATTGATGCTGCTCTCGTCAACACTCCGGCTGGCGCAATTAACATGAGCACTCCTTTCATCGACAGTGAGATCGTTTTATCTGCCCTAGCGCAACCAAAGCCTTCCTTCGCTCCTGGACCCGACGGAATTCCTTCTACCGTGCTGAAACGCTGTCAAACGACAGTAGCACCTATCCTTGCACATTGTTCAATGGATCGCTAGCCAATGGCTACTTTTCCAAAACATGGAGGAAATCTTGGATAGTTCCTATTTACAAAAAGGGCGACATGACAGATGCCATCAACTACCGGGGTATTACATCTTTGTGTGCCATTGCCAAGGTTTTCGATCGAGTGATATACAAATATCTGCTACATGCATGCCGCAGCTACCTAAGCCCGTATCAACATGGATTCGTGCCAAAAAAGTCGACTACCACGAACCTGGTTGAATTTGTAACCTATTGCACTAGTCAAATTGATGCCGGAACTCAAGTCGATGTAATTTATACAGATCTGAAAGCAGCATTCGACTTTCTCTACCGCACGCAATTCTTCTCGCTAAACTCATAAGCTAGGATTTCCCAGCTCGCTCGTACAGTGGCTTAAGTCTTACCTAATTAATCGCACATACATCGTGAAAAATGATAAGCACATGTCCAAAGAAATAGTCAGCAGCTCAGATGTGCCACAAGGAAGCAATATTGGCCCGCTTCTGTTCATATTGTTCATCAACGATGTTACCCTTGCGTTACCTCCCTACAGTATCAGACATTTTTGCGCCTATTCACAACACAGGTGATTGTACATTCCTGCAAGACTGCATCGAAATTTTCTGTTCGTAGTGCAAGTGTAATGGACTGACTATCTGCATCGAAAAATGCTACTGTGTGTCTTTTAGTCGATGCAGGAGCCCAGTCACTGGTACCTACTATATGGACTGCAGTGCCGTTAATCGACAAAATCATGCCAAAGACCTGGGCGTTCTGCTTGACTCTAGTTTGAACTTGAACGTTTGAACTAGAGGAAATCAATTACTTGGCGTGGTTATCCGGACAACTAATGAATTCCGCAACCCCATGTGCATCAAAGCTGTCTACAACTGTATCGTTCGTTCGGTTCTGGAATATTCGTGCGTAGTCTGGAGCCCAACTACCGCTTCTTCAATTGCTCGACTTGAGGCGATTCAACGTAAGCTCACGCGATATGCCCTACGCCTACTTCCCTTGCAGGATCGCAATAATCTACCTCCGTATGCTGTGAGGTGCCGTCTTCTAGGCCTTGTACATCTTTCGGTTAGAAGACGCATGCACAGTGCTCTTTCATGCTGGATTGCAAAATGGCTCTATCGACTCATCGCCTTTGTTGCATCGAGTCGATATCTATGCACCATCCCGAACACTTAGGTCTAGAGAAACTCTACGGCTCGCTCAACCCCGTTCCAGCGCTGGTTGGTATGACCCTATGTTCCGCATGTCGGCTGTCTTCAACACTGTCTCGGATTGCTTCGACTTCGACATCTCAACTCAGTGCTTCAAGGAACGTCTCCGGCTTTTGCCGTGGCCGCAGTGAATTGCGATGCAATCTTGTTTTTGTTATGTATTTTTTTTAATGAACTGTTACATCTTAATTAGGCCATACGGCCCGTTGAAGATTAATAAATAAATAATAATAATAGTAATAATTAATTATCGCCCGCCTTACACCATGGGCTCTGGCAAGGTAAAGTCGAAACAACGGAGTGTGAAGATCCCGTTATCTACCTTCTATCACCTCGAACAACTAAGTTCAGAGCAGGTCAAATTTGTGTCGCCTAATGCGTACGCAATACTAGATAACAACAAGGATGAGCATCCGATGGACACTAACACTACGAGACCTATTTCGACTAGTAGTAAAGAACGTATACCACCAATAAAATCGTGTGCAAATCATGAGGTGAAGTGCACCGTAAAATCATCGCAGCAGGTGTAGTAAGGTACGACACCAAAATAGCGAATAAAGGCATCATCGTGTACACCAACAAAGCTGAGGATTTTCGAACCGTGGTCAAACACCTTTCAAACACCAACGTGAACTTTCACACTTATCAGCTGATCGAAGATCGTATCACTAAAGTAGTGTTGAGCGGGCTTTACGATATGCCTACAGATGATCTCATCAAAATACTTGATGAAGAGGATATCAAACCAGTTGCAGTGAAGAAGCTGGCAATCCACAACAAAAATACGATGAATATGCAACTTACCTTCTACACTTCGCTAAGGGAATCATTGACCTCTCCAAACTGCGCTGTATTAGTGAACTAGATCATTGTAGAGTAAGGTGGAACTTCTACTCTAACAAACAAGGGCCGATGCAGTGCAAAAGATGTCAATCATATGGTCACGGAGCCGCAAATTGTCATCATCCCGCCACCTGTATTAAATGTACAGGTAAGCACGAATCTAAAATATGTCCGTTGTCAGCATCGTCATCCAGTGAGAACGGACAACTTCCCAGCCATAAGCTGAAGTGCGCAAACTGTGAGGGTAATAACCCTGCAAATTTTTGGGGTTGTCCTAAAAGGCCAACAAAACCAATAAAGATACCCCAAAACTACCAGCAGCCAGAGATTTCATATTTGAGGGTAATGCATTTCTCACTCTACCACCAAACCCTTCCTATTATAGAACAATTCCAACCCAGAAAGAGAATAATAAACCAAATAAAAACGGGGATGATCTTTTCAACAGCGCTGAACTTACAGTTATTGTAGGAGAAGTTTTTTGTAAACTACGCTCGTGCAAATCCAAAGAGCAACAAATTACCGCAATTTTTGAGGTAGTAAGCAAGTTTTGTTTTGTGAACTAATGAATACACAAGATGAATTAATAATTACATTCTGGAATGCAAACGGTGTTTCCAATAAAAAAAAAAAATTGAAGCATTTCTTAAAGGAACAAAATACAAACATAATGATTAAAGAAGAAACCTTTCCAAAGCTAGAACTAAGATTCAACAATTATAATTACAATAGTTCTAGACTAGATCGACTGTCAGGTACCAAAGGTGGGATTTTAGTTCTAATCACGCACAACATCGCTCATAGCCCAATGAGATCATTTGCACTGGAAATAATAGAAGCCATAGGTATTCAATTAACTACTTCCAAAGGCGCATTACCGATCGTAGCTCCATATCATCCTGGATCGAATTCAATTATTAGTAAATTTAAAGACTTCTACAAACTTTTCATCAGATCATTTACCAGTTTCTTTTAGTGTAGTAAAAGAAAAAGCCAATGTCAAACCTGAACAAGTCGTGTATGATTATAGCAAGTTTGTCGTTATTATAGTTTGCAAGTCGTGTATGATTATAGTTTTCCCTTTTTGGCGTAACTGTACCTAACTCTTGAATTCGGTGGTGCATGTTCCGAATGTATCGCATCATTGACAAATACTTGAACTTATTGCTTTTCGAATTTTTTTATCTGGTTAATGTTATTAACGCATTTACGTTCGAGTGATTTTTAGGTTTTACAATTTTACGGCCGTGAGAAATATGGATGTGGAGTTTTCCTACGCTTCTCGGAGTTGGTCTAGCTTGACACACATGCATGTTGTAATCCTAAGTTAACCGTTATAGTTTTGAAATGAAATGAAGTAATTGACTGCTAAAAAAAGCAAGTCAAAAAACCCAGATGGCCCTACTTGAAGGGTTTAGGATTACATTAAGTTTGTCTCCTTGATGGTACGTCAGTTCTCGAGTATGTTTGAACTATCATATTTTATTCTATTTTATAGATAGAAAAAAAATATAAAAATCTGGATTGTCGCGTTCGCAACATGAAGTAAAGGAAAAAATAGGAGTTTCTGTAATGATATCGATCAGACAACACAAAATAATTTTGAATTAATTAAACCAAAAGACATTGCTATAATATTACGACGACTAAAAACCAAAAAATCTACAGGACACGACCAGGTAATAATAATGTAATGAAAAGGCTACCCAAGAAAGCCATAATATATCTTAACGTTATATTTAATGGTTGTCTGAGACTTGGTTATTTTCCAAAAACTTGGAAAATAGCTTAAGTTATTGCTACTCCAAAACCGTGTAAAGATCAAAGCGTTCCAGAGAACTACCACCAATTAGGCCATTGAGACCAATTAGCCTTCTCAGTTGTATGGAAAAATATTCGAATAACTTGTAAAAAAAAGATTAGCTACCCACCCACAGCAACAATATTTATTTATTTATTTTATTATTTACCTCATATATATAACCGACGGACCATCGTGTCTAATCGGCAACCGTATAATTAAACTAGCTGATTTACCCGGTCTCTAGATCTAGACACCGCTGATGGTAGGAGGGCCGAGGGTGGTGGGATTGCCATGGAAGGAGTCGAACCGCGTACCTGGTGATTCTCCGTTGAATGGCTTCGAGGTGATTGATGTCGCCAACGTCAAGCGAGCACCAGATCGGGCAGCAGTACTCCAGGCACGACCTTACGATGGCACAGAAGATCGACTTGACGCACATGGGATCGGTAAACTCGCTACAGGTCCGCGTAATCAGACCGAGTAGCTGATTTCCCTTCGCAACAACGCTGTCAATGTGAGGGCGAAATGACATCTTCTGGTCGAGTAGCACCCCCAGATCATGGATACATGTCGTGCGAACCAAAGCCGTGTTGAGCATAGTGTATGTAAACGTGATGGGTGACGGGCTCTGCTGAATAATATACACTGACATTTATCAGCACACACTTGGAGGGCGTTTCTGCTGCACCAGCTGTCGAGATTCTCAAGGATCATTTGAAGGCGTACACAGTCACTGTCGTTTCTAACTGGAGCGAATATTATTACGTCGTCGGCGTACATCCGGAGGAGCTGATGGCACTCCGGAGGAGCTGGTGAAGGAGTGAGAGCGATGAGATCCTATGCTTATGTAGTACGAAAGACCAGTTAAGTATGAACGCAGCCAGGTGATGTGCCAGTCCAGGAAACCGAGTTTATTTAGCTTCGAGAGTAGAATATCATGCGAGATACTATCGAACGCAGCCCTGAAGTCGATATATACTGCATCAACTTGAGTACCACGATTACCGATTACCTGTTGTACTGTCTCTATGGCAGTGCTCATGAATTAAAGCTGTCATTATAATCGTCAACATAATGGTGTTGCACGATTGGAGTTAACGCTAAAGGTATTTGTCCTTTAGCCTCTCTGCATTGGAATTTTTTGCGGCCTGCGCGCAAGAAGGTGAACATGTTGACCCGAAGGTTATTACTTTCATAACGTAAGTATCTGGCTTACGGTCTTCGCAATCGCGCCAAAGAAATCTTTGGGCATGTTGATCTTCTTTACGAATTCTGACTTGATGAAACATTTCTTTAATGTCACCACAGATTGCGTATTTTCCTTCACGGAACCTAATTAGGATTCCAAATAGTGAAGTGGTGCTGTCCGGACCCGATAGTAAGGCAAGAGATTGTCCTCTAACCTTTGCTGCTGCATCGAACACCAATCGGGGTGTCGGCGGATCCTTGTTTTTGTTTATTACCGCGAAGTGTGGAAGATAAAATGTATTTGATGGATGTATTTCTATTTCCCATGGTTCTTGTTTCCTGGAGTAACCTTTTTCTACATAGCTCTTGAAAGTTTTAACGCCCATTTCTTTAGTTCTGGGTCTTTTTTCAACTTTCTTTCTAAGCCAATGAGCCTTGACATTGCGTTGTCCAAGCTAGCGGGAAATTTATGATTATCCTTTTTCCATAGCAATCCCACCTCGCAACGTCCTTCTTTGAGCTTCAGAGTATTTTTCAGGATTTGCTTTGCCCTTGTTTCTTCCTCTGATTCAGGTAGCGCCTTTACGGGCTTTACACCAAAATCTTCAAGGGAAAAATAATTTGACATCATTCGTTGAATTTCCGAATCTTCTTGAATAACCATCGAAAAGTTTTGATTTTTGTTTTTCCAACCTTTTACCGTGTATAAGCCAGCCAAGTGGGGTTTTTACGGCTATAGGTTCTCCCTGCTTCCCGTAGCGATGCTTTGTACCCATTAATAGTTTGTTATGTCTCATGCCGATCACAATGGTCGGCTGCACGTTTTCAAACTTATCGATTGGTAAATTTTTCAAATAAGGGAACTTGAGACACAATTCATTGTAATCTAACGTTTGTAATGGTAGCATTAGATTTTTAATCGTCCTAACGTCTTTTAGGGCGAAAGTCTTTTTGGTTGTCCCTCTTATCTTTAGATTTACCTTTTGACTTCCTTCATGGTCAGCCTTTGTACCTTGTGTCCAAACTAGTTGAAGAGGATTTTCTTCTCCCGTTAGCGACAATTGTTTGGCTATTTTTGCATCTAATAGGGTGAGAGATGAGCCTGTATCTAAGAAAGCATACGTTTCCACGGTTTTTTTCTTTATTTATTAGTGTTTCTGGTAACACTTGGTAATGCGTGGAAGATGCGCTTTGTACCTCGTGATGGTTATTTGCTACTTCTCTTTCAACTGCTGGAGTTGATTCTGTAGAATGAAGCATTTTATGATGTTTAGCTGTACATCCGTTTATACCAACGTTTGCGCACTTCTACAAACGTTTATACCGTGATTGTTAGATTTCAAACATCCGGCACAAAGTCGTTTTGTTACGAACTATCTGTTGACGCTCTGTTACAGTTTTGTTTACTAAGGCGTAACATTAATAGTTTCGTGGGAATTATTGCATATTAAGCATTTTATAGATGGTTTGTTTTGATTTGGTTTGTTATTGTCCTGCCATTTTGGCTTAGATTTATGTTCAAATTTTGCTCATGTATGTTTAGATGTCCTTTGTTATTAATCGATTGTGCGGCACTCATGAGACTGGCTCTTTTGGCAAAGGGTTTTAACCATTCGCAAAATTCATCTAAGGTTTGATTTCTAAATCTACCTTTTGTGCTATAATATATCCGTCCTTTTGACTTGGATGTCGCAGGGGAGTTTGGACACTAATTCCAAAACCAGTCTACTAGAATGATCGTTTAGATAAGACGGTTTATTCATGAGTTTTACCGTGTGCACTAGATTTTCTAATGCATTGGTCAATTCATAAATCATGGTTTTTGAATCCTTTTTGATTCTCTGTAGATTATTTAGGAGTTCAACATAAACCAAATCATTTCTTCCATATTCCTCTTCCAACCTCGACATAATTTCTTTAACGTTATTGGATTCCATCATTAGCTGTTGAACGTGCTGCAACGCCTTTCCGTTCAAAGCTTGTGTTAAACGGTTTAGATTTTCTAAATCCGTAAAACTGCCCTCTTCGTTTGTTTTATCAAAAGGTTTGTTTGAATTTTGTCCATTCTTTTGGATCGCCTCCAAACTTGGACAACTGCATCAAGGATTGCCTTCTGATAAGGGTTTCCTCGTGCGATGGTTCCTTTTTATCATCAACTAATATTCTGATGACGTTAAAAATGTCCTTCATCTGATCCTTTTGGCTGATGATAAAATCTTTTATGGAGGTTTCAATGCTTGTTTCTTGTTCCTTGCCCTCCTTGCCCTTGTCGGTTTCCTTTGTCAAGCTTGTAAGACGATTAATTTCGTACTTAATGCTTTGACATTTCGGACATAACCAATATTCTTCTCGTTTAGGCAGTCGTTGTAATTTTACACACGACAAGTGGAACCAACGATCGCATTCATTGCATTGCGTCATCATTGGTTCGCTCGTGTCCACCCCGGTACACAATCGGCATGCGCCGTTCGGATTGGTAACAAATTTTACAGGCATTTTGAATGATGATTTCCTTGCCTTTTGTTAGTTTTAACAAGGAATTGGCTTACCTGGATAAGTTCCTTTATTTCCTTTTGAAGTGATGCAGGGCGACGTTCTCTTTGTCTGGACCTTGGCTACATTGTGATGAATTATTACACGATCACAATACTTTTTAGCACAATTGTTCAGTAATTTTATAAACAAACACTGCAGGTTCAGATTACGAGTTTTTTTACTTTTGAATAAACGAGTTTAAGGGACGATGAGGAGATTGTTCTTTCACAAGAACGGTGAGAAATACGATTTTGACGTTACAATTTAACACCTATTGTTTAAGCTCATTCACTAACTTTTTTGTTCACTTCGTTTACTGGAGTAGATATAAAAAATAAAGTTT
This sequence comes from Anopheles merus, assembly GCF_017562075.2. Lineage (NCBI taxonomy): Eukaryota > Metazoa > Arthropoda > Insecta > Diptera > Culicidae > Anopheles > Anopheles merus. The sequence continues at coordinate 148,519 of NW_024427611.1, read as the reverse complement.
TGGAGTTTTCTTATTTCTTTACACTACTCCTCTCTGGAGCCACCATTATTAATTTCGGATATGAAATTCGCGAAGTCGTGGAAAGTTAGTTGATCGGTTCAGAAAAAAAAACTCTGTACACGGGTGCACAGTTAGGCGTCAGAATTGTAAGTGTTTATTAAGATTTAAAATGAATTCTTATATACTAGTTTCTTCAGGTTCTATTGTGGGAAGGTTATTTTCTCTTCCTTTTTCGCATATGTTCGTATCGCTAGCCTTTTCCTTTTTGCCACGCCTACGCATTCTCCTAGGAGGTTTTCTGGTTCTGATGTGCTGTTTTATGTCAAGCGATCCTGAAGGAATGTGATCCCTTTTTTTATTGCTTTCTCTGGTGAGAACAAATTGTTGCATTGATTGCAGGCGTTGTGGTTTTCCCTTTTTGGCGTAACTGTACCTAACTCTTGAATTCGGTGGTGCATGTTCCGAATGTATCGCATCATTGACAAATACTTGAACTTATTGCTTTTCGAATTTTTTATCTGGTTAATGTTATTAACGCATTTACGTTCGAGTGATTTTTAGGTTTAACAATTTTACGGCCGTGAGAAATATGGATGTGGAGTTTTCCTACGCTTCTCGGAGTTGGTCTAGCTTGACACACATGCATGCTGTAATCCTAAGTTAACCGTTATAGTTTTGAAATGAAATGAAGTAATTGACTGCTAAAAAATACAAGTCAAAAACCCAGATGGCCCTACTTGAAGGGTTTAGGATTACATTAAGTTTGTCTCCTTGATGGTACGTCAGTTCTCGAGTATGTTTGAACTATCATATTTTATTCTATTTTATAGATAGAAAAAAAATATAAAAATCTGGATTGTCGCGTTCGCAACATGAAGTAAAGGAAAAAAATAGGAGTTTCTGTAATGATATCGATCAGACAACACAAAATAATTTCGAATTAATTAAACCAAAATACATTGCTATAATATTACGACGACTAAAAACCAAAAAATCTACAGGACACGACCAGGTAAATAATAATGTAATGTAAAGGCTACCCAAGAAAGCCATAATATATCTTAACGTTATATTTAATGGTTGTCTGAGACTTGGTTATTTTCCAAAAACTTGGAAAATAGCTTAAGTTATTGCTACTCCAAAACCGGGTAAAGATCAAAGCGTTCCAGAAAACTACCACCAATTAGGCCATTGAGACCAATTAGCCTTCTCAGTTGTATGGGAAAAATATTCGAATAACTTGTAAAAAAAAGATTAGCTACCCATCCACAGCAACAATATTTATTTATTTATTTTATTTATTTACCTCATATATATAACTGACGGACCATCGTGTCTAATCGGCAACCGTATAATTAATCTAGCTGATTTACCCGGTCTCACACGGGATAAAATTAATGTCTCGTTTTAATAAAAAATAGAATAATTTGCATACCAAGAACTACAAAAACAACGATTAAAATGATTACTATGATTTTATCCCAAAGCTTCGATTCTTGTCATCATTCGTAATAACAGTATGTAATAAAGATCTGCTGTGACAATCATCCGCTTGGGTACCACTGAGTTTTTGGTTTACCACGGAGTTTATTGGACCCATTTACCATATATCATATACAGGCACTCCATGATATTGATGCGGACTGGAGGGCAATCGCGTATCTCTAATCTTAGCGTAAGTCGAATGTCGATGTTTTCGGTCAAATTATAGCTAATTTTCGTATCATTCTGCATGAAGGGGTAAGTTTTAGCCATTAAATTAGTTATTTGATCTGATTTGAACTAAAAAATTAAAATTTTGTACCATTTCAAATGGTTTTTAAAATTTGACGTAAAGAGAATTTATTTTTAGTTTGACATTTGATGTGTCAAATTAGTATAAGAACTGTCAAATTAAGAAAATGGTGTATAGCGAAATTGCGTATAACGTGTATTGCGTATATCGAGGAATACCTGTACCTTTTGAAATGGTTTTTAAAATTCGACCAAGGAAAATTATTTTGCATTTGACATTCGAACTGTTAAATTTGTACAATTTGCTAAAAAAAACTGTCAAATGTAGAACATAACGTATACCAAATCGCGTATATCGAATATGGCGTATATCGGGGAATATCTGTACCCATATACCAGCGCTTAAAAGCTATAGCAATTGCAAGCCCTCGTGCGAGCTCGCAAACTGCTCGAAATCGCTTGCGGGGTTTTGACACCAGTGTAAACTGCACTGAACACCGAATGTCAAAGCGATGTGTACAACAACAACAATACTGCTCTTGGTATGGGATTAAAAAATTGCTAATAAATTAAGTTTAGTGTAACTTCTGAAAATGATGTAAGTCTTAAAACCTATTCTCATACCACCATAAGGTGTATGCAAAGTTTCGTTGGAAATGATCCAGTCGTTTCGGAGGTTGCTCGCAACAAACACCGTGACACGAGATTTTTATATATATAGATTAAGGAGCGTATAAATAAACCTCTAGTTATAAGCAAACATTAAATGTGACGTAGATCCAATTTCTCCTTGAACGTGCAAGTAGACATACTAAAATCGAACAAATCTAACACCGAGAAGTAGACACCGCTGATGGTAGGAGGGCCGAGGGTGGTGGGATTGCCATGGAAGGAGTCGAACCGCGTACATGGTGATTCTCCGTTGAATGGCTTCGAGGTGATTGATGTCGCCAACGTCAAGCGAGCACCAGATCGGGCAGCAGTACTCCAGGCACGACCTTACGATGGCACAGAAGATCGACTTGACGCACATGGGATCGGTAAACTCGCTACAGGTCCACGTAATCAGACCGAGTAGCTGATTTCCCTTCGCAACAACGCTGTCAATGTGAGGGCGAAATGACATCTTCTGGTCGAGTAGCACCCCCAGATCACGGATACATGTCGTGCGAACCAAAGCCGTGTTGAGCATAGTGTATGTAAACGTGATGGGGTGACGGGCTCTGATGAATGATATACACTGACATTTATCAGCACACACTTGGAGGGCGTTTCTGCTGCACCAGCTGTCGAGATTCTCAAGGATCATTTGAAGGCGTACACAGTCACTGTCGTTTCTAACTGGAGCGAATATTATTACGTCGTCGGCGTACATCCGGAGGAGCTGATGGCACTCCGGAGGAGCTGGTGAAGGAGTGAGAGCGATGAGATCCTATGCTTATGTAGTACGAAAGACCAGTTAAGTATGAACGCAGCCAGGTGATGTGCCAGTCCAGGAAACCGAGTTTATTTAGCTTCGAGAGTAGAATATCATGCGAGATACTATCGAACGCAGCCCTGAAGTCGATATATACTGCATCAACTTGAGTACCACGATCCATGTGGTCGAAGCAGAAACCAACAAATTCAGCATGATTTGTGGTGGAAGATCTCGGCTCATATAGTTCATAATAGGGCTCATATAGTTTTGAACTGCTGTGAGTAGCGGATTGTATAGAATGAGCTCAAACACCTTTGCACAAGCGCATAGGGAAACAATGCCACGGTAATTGCAAGCATGAAGTCGACTGCCCTTCTTATGGATAGGAACCATTCGCGAGTGTTTCCAGGACGCAGGATACGTGCCACGCATAAGGGAATCATTAAATATTTTGACAAGAATGGGTGCGAGTGATTGACGGCAGTGCTTCAAAATGTATGCGGGAATATTGTCAGGTCCAGATGATGTAGATCGCTTTATATCGCTGAGTGTGCGCGCAACTAATGCTTCGTCAATTGTGGGTATAATAAAATCGATAGCATCGGATGGAGTATTGCGAGTGGCCTCTGCTAGTGTGTTAGGGTTGTGAACAGGAAGGGTGGATGCATCAGCGAAACAATTGGCGAAAGTGTTGCAGATATCGGATGTATCGATACTAGTTTCGCCATTGTAGCTCATTGAAGGAGGGATACAACTTATATTGCGCCGTTTGTTCCAGAAGCTCCAGAACCGTGTCGGCTTAGAAAACAGTTGCCTTTCAGTACGGCGAATAAGGGAGCGGTAGAGCACACGATTTTGTCGACAATAATTTTTCAGTGCATCGAAAAATAATCTCCTATGCAGCGATGATCTCGTTCTACTGTAATTCTCGTAGGCTTTAGATTTTATTTTTTCAACCGTCTTAAAGATGCGTTAGACCAATCGGGGCCAAACTTTCGTCGAGCAACAGGAACGCAGGAGTTAATCGCTAAGCGCATAAAAACGCTAAAGAAATCGGTGGCTTCGTCGATAATGGCAAAATTGGAACAGTCAAAGTTGCGGTCAAACGACACAATAAGAGAATTCATACGTTCCACATTCGTTTTGAAGAAATTTCTATTGACTGTACTGCGAGTGTGACTGTTGATGGTGTGGGATAATTTTGCGGGATAGTAAATCATCATATCCAATAAAGGAACAAAATACAGACATAATGATTAAAGAAGAAACCTTTCCAAAGCTAGAACTAAGATTCAACAATTATAATTACAATAGTTCTAGACTAGATCGACTGTCAGGTACCAAAGGTGGGATTTTAGTTCTAATCACGCAGAACATCGCTCATAGCCCAATGAGATCATTTGCACTGGAAATAATAGAAGCCATAGGTATTCAATTAACTACTTCCAAAGGCGCATTACCGATCGTAGCTCCATATCTTCCTGGATCGAATTCAATTATTAGTAAATTTAAAGACTTCTACAAACTTTTCATCAGATCATTTACCAGTTTCTTTTAGTGTAGTAAAAGAAAAAGCCAATGTCAAACCTGAACAAGTCGTGTATGATTATAGCAAAGCCAATTGGAACGAATTTAAACAATGCATTAATAATAGGATAAACCCAACTGAATTATCCCTCAATAATATTCATAATCATCAACATATCGACAATATGATTGAAAAACTAACATCTGTAACAGTAACAGCGCACGACATCGCAGTTGGCAACTAACCCAGGAAAATACAACATTATTATCCCTCCAAACATTATATCTTTAATAAAACTAAGAAACACATATAGAAAGAGATGGCAAAGACGTAGGCTTAGCAATATATTGAAAAACTCTTAAAATTTCCTTAAAATTCTAATCAATTTAAAGTTATCTGAATTACGCAACAATTCGTGGTCCAAAAATCTGGAATCAATGAACAAAAGAAAACACAAGGACAAACTTTGGACTTTTCTCAGAATAATTAACAATAAGCAAAACTCTATCCCTATTTGAAAAAAAATAATCAAAACCTTATCACGGCTACCAAAAAATTTGATGTGTTAAAAAAAGTATTTGAATCAGCCCACACTTTAACAGCAAATTATAAAAGTACTGTTGATCGTCAAGTATTAATTTCGGATATGAAATTCGCGAAGTCGCGGAAAGTTAGTTGATCGGTTCAGAAAAAAAAACTCTGTACACGGGTGCACAGTTAGGCGTCAGAATTGTAAGTGTTTGTTAAGATTTAAAATGAATTCTTATATACTAGTTTCTTCAGGTTCTATTGTGGAAGGTTATTTTTTCTTCCTTTTTAGCATATGTTCGTATCGCTAGCCTTTTCCTTTTTGCCACGCCTACGCATTCTCCTAGGAGGTTTTCTGGTTCTGATGTGCTTTTTTATGTCAAGCGATCCTGAAGGAAATGTGATTCCTTTTTTATTGCTTTCTCTGGTGAGAACAAATTGTTGCATTGATTGCAGGCGTTGTGGTTTTCCCTTTTTGGCGTAACTGTACCTAACTCTTGAATTCGGTGGTGCATGTTCCGAATGTATCGCATCATTGACAAATACTTGAACTTATTGCTTTTCGAATCTTTTATCTGGTTAATGTTATTAACGCATTTACGTTCGAGTGATTTTTAGGTTAGGGCCGTGAGAAATATGGATGTGGAGTTTTCCTACGCTTCTCGGAGTTGGTCTAGCTTGACACACATGCATGCTGTAATCCTAAGTTAACCGTTATAGTTTTGAAATGAAATGAAGTAATTGACTGCTAAAAAAAGCAAGTCAAAAAACCCAGATGGCCCTACTTGAAGGGTTTAGGTTTACATTAAGTTTGTCTCCTTGATGGTACGTCAGTTCTCGAGTATGTTTGAACTATCATATTTTATTCTATTTTATAGATAGAAAAAAAATATAAAAATCTGGATTGTCGCGTTCGCAACATGAAGTAAAGGAAAAAATAGGAGTTTCTGGAATGATATCGATCAGACAACACAAAATAATTTTGAATAAATTAAACCAAAATACATTGCTATAATATTACGACGACTAAAAACCAAAAAATCTACAGGTAAATAATAATGTAATGAAAAGGCTACCCAAGAAAGCCATAATATATCTTAACGTTATATTTAATGGTTGTCTGAGACTTGGTTATTTTCCAAAAACTTGGAAAATAGCTTAAGTTATTGCTACTCCAAAACCGTGTAAAGATCAAAGCGTTCCAGAGAACTACCACCAATTAGGCCATTGAGACCAATTAGCCTTCTCAGTTGTATGGGAAAAATATTCGAATAACTTGTAAAAAAAAGATTAGCTACCCACCCACAGCAACAATATTTATTTATTTATTTTATTTATTTACCTCATATATATAACCGACGGACCATCGTGTGTAATCGGCAACCGTATAATTAAACTAGCTGATTTACCCGGTCTCACACGGGATAAAATAAATGTCTCGTTTTAATAAAAAATAGAATAATTTGCATTTCAAGAACTACAAAAACAACGATTAAAATGATTACGTTGATTTTATCCCAAAGCTTCGATTATTGTCATCATTCGTATTTTTTTTTTTTTTTTTTTTTTTTTTTTTTTTTTTTTTTTTTTTGGCTCAACAACCGTTGTCGGTCAAGGCCTGCCTGTACCACTTGTATGGGGTGGGCTTTCAATGACTTTTGGATTACCCCCCATAGCAGGATAGTCAAGTCCTGCGTATGGCGGCACGGTCTAGTTGGGGCTTGAACCCATGACGGGCATGTTGTTAAGTCGTACGAGTTGACGACTGTACCATGAGACCGGCTAATCATTCGTAATAACAGTATGTAATAAAGATCTGCTATGACAATCATCCGCTTGGGTACCACTGAGTTTTGGTTTACCACGGAGTTTATTGGACCCATATACCATATATCATATACAGGCACTCCATGATATTGATGCGGACTGGAGGGCAATCGCGTATCTCTAATCTTAGCGTAAGTCGAATGTCGATGTTTTCGGTCAAATTATAGCTAATTTTCGTATCATTCTGCATGAAGGGGTAAGTTTTAGCCATTAAATTAGTTATTTGATCTGATTTGAACTAAAAAGTTAATATTTTGTACCATTTCAAATCGTTTTTAAAATTTTACGTAAAGAGAATTTATTTTTAGTTTGACATTTGATGTGTCAAATTAGTATAAGAACTGTCAAATTAAGAAAATGGTGTATAGCGAAATTGCGTACATCGTGTATTGCGTATATCGAGGAATACCTGTACCTTTTGAAATGGTTTTTAAAACTCGACCAAGGAAAATTATTTTGCATTTGACATTCGAACTGTTAAATTTGTACAATTTGCTAAAAAAAAAACTGTCAAATGTAGAACATAACGTATACCAAAATCGCGTATATCGAATATGGCGTATATCGGGGAATAATTGTACCCATACACCAGCGCTTAAAAGCTATAGCAATTGCAAGGCCTCGTGCGAGCTCGCAAACTGCTCGAAATCGCTTGCGGGGTTTTAACACCAGTGTAAACTGCACTGAACACCGACCCAAGCTCCCGACCACGCTGGTTTTCGCTGGTCTTTTCGGGGATAATTCGTTAACGAATTATCCCCGAAAAGACCAACGAAATACAGATCATTTTCAGGGATAGTGAACACACGTGAAAGATGAACCCATGCAAAAAAGAGCTAAAAATAGAAATGAACATTCGGATTCACTCCCTCCACTCATGATCATGCTTCATCCTTGATGCTACCAACCACATCGCTAGTTCTACTTCGAATCACTTTGCCAGTTGCGCCACCATTTTATTATTCATTATCGTGCTATTTACTGGTTTGTTTGTATGAAGGGGTACTGATACTAAAAGAATTAAAAGAAATAAATAAAACAATAAAAATAACAGATTAACTATTAAACACGCATTTCTGACAATGAGTAAATGGGCTTGAAGTTATTGGAGCTGGATGTTTTAAAAATTAAATAAAACTTTAAATCATAAAAAAAAACAAAAAAAATAGAATTGAACTCAGGTCGACCATGGTACAAACATTACACCATTAACATTTGACCATAACTAGTTCATGAACATGAATTGTTATCTATCACTTTTAAACCCTTCAAATATAGTACAATGAACAAAGAGATGTGTAAAAGTTCATCGATGCGTGTGAGAGAGTAGGGCTGATGAATAGAAAGAGATGGCATGAGTTTGTGTTCATTATCCCCGAAAAATTTCGCTTGGGGAGTGTCAAAGCGATGTGTACAACAACAACAATACTGCTCTTGGTATGGGATTAAAAAATTGCTAATAAATTAAGTTTAGTGTAACTTCTGAAAATGATGTAAGTCTTAAAACCTATTCTCATACCACCATAAGGTGTGTGCAAAGTTTCGTTGAAAATGATCCAGCCGTTTCGGAGGTTGCTCGCAACAAACACCGTGACACGAGATTTTTATATATATAGATTAAGGAGCGTATAAATAAACCTCTAGTTATAAGCAAACATTAAATGTGACGTAGACCCAATTTCTCCTTGAACGTGCAAGTAGACATACTAAAATTGAACAAATCTAACACCGAGAAGTAGACACCGCTGATGGTAGGAGGGCCGAGGGTGGTGGGATTGCCATGGAAGGAGTCGAACCGCGTACATGGTGATTCTCCGTTGAATGGCTTCGAGGTGATTGATGTCGCCAACGTCAAGCGAGCACCAGATCGGGCAGCAGTACTCCAGGCACGACCTTACGATGGCACAGAAGATCGACTTGACGCACATGGGATCGGTAAACTCGCTACAGGTCCGCGTAATCAGACCGAGTAGCTGATTTCCCTTCGCAACAACGCTGTCAATGTGAGGGCGAAATGACATCTTCTGGTCGAGTAGCACCCCCAGATCACGGATACATGTCGTGCGAACCAAAGCCGTGTTGAGCATAGTGTATGTAAACGTGATGGGGTGACGGGCTCTGATGAATGATATACACTGACATTTATCAGCACACACTTGGAGGGCGTTTCTGCTGCACCAGCTGTCGAGATTCTCAAGGATCATTTGAAGGCGTACACAGTCACTGTCGTTTCTAACTGGAGCGAATATTATTACGTCGTCGGCGTACATCCGGAGGAGCTGATGGCACTCCGGAGGAGCTGGTGAAGGAGTGAGAGCGATGAGATCCTATGCTTATGTAGTACGAAAGACCAGTTAAGTATGAACGCAGCCAGGTGATGTGCCAGTCCAGGAAACCGAGTTTATTTAGCTTCGAGAGTAGAATATCATGCGAGATACTATCGAACGCAGCCCTGAAGTCGATATATACTGCATCAACTTGAGTACCACGATTACCGATTACCTGTTGTACTGTCTCTATGGCAGTGCTCATTGAATTAAAGCTGTCATTATAATCGTCAACATAATGGTGTTGCACGATTGGAGTTAACGCTAAAGGGTATTTGTCCTTTAGCCTCTCTGCATTGGAATTTTTTGCGGCCTGCGCGCAAGAAGGTGAACATGTTGACCCGAAGGTTATTACTTTCATAACGTAAGTATCTGGCTTACGGTCTTCGCAATCGCGCCAAAGAAATCTTTGGGCATGTTGATCTTCTTTACGAATTCTGACTTGATGAAACATTTCTTTAATGTCACCACAGATTGCGTATTTTCCTTCACGGAACCTAATTAGGATTCCAAATAGTGAAGTGGTGCTGTCCGGACCCGATAGTAAGGCAAGAGATTGTCCTCTAACCTTTGCTGCTGCATCGAACACCAATCGGGGTGTCGGCGGATCCTTGTTTTTGTTTATTACCGCGAAGTGTGGAAGATAAAATGTATTTGATGGATGTATTTCTATTTCCCATGGTTCTTGTTTCCTGGAGTAACCTTTTTCTACATAGCTCTTGAAAGTTGTTAACGCCCATTTCTTTAGTTCTGGGTCTTTTTTCAACTTTCTTTCTAAGCCAATGAGCCTTGACATTGCGTTGTCCAAGCTAGCGGGAAATTTATGATTATCCTTTTTCCATAGCAATCCCACCTCGCAACGTCCTTCTTTGAGCTTCAGAGTATTTTTCAGGATTTGCTTTGCCCTTGTTTCTTCCTCTGATTCAGGTAGCGCCTTTACGGGCTTTACACCAAAATCTTCAAGGGAAAAATAATTTGACATCATTCGTTGAATTTCCGAATCTTCTTGAATAACCATCGAAAAGTTTTGATTTTTGTTTTCCAACCTTTTACCGTGTATAAGCCAGCCAAGTGGGGTTTTTACGGCTATAGGTTCTCCCTGCTTCCCGTTGCGATGCTTTGTACCCATTAATAGTTTGTTATGTCTCATGCCGATCACAATGGTCGGCTGCACGTTTTCAAACTTATCGATTGGTAAATTTTTCAAATAAGGGAACTTGAGACACAATTCATTGTAATCTAACGTTTGTAATGGTAGCATTAGATTTTTAATCGTCCTAACGTCTTTTAGGGCGAAAGTCTTTTTGGTTGTCCCTCTTATCTTTAGATTTACCTTTTGACTTCCTTCATGGTCAGCCTTTGTACCTTGTGTCCAAACTAGTTGAAGAGGAGTTTCTTCTCCCGTTAGCGACAATTGTTTGGCTATTTTTGCATCTAATAGGGTGAGAGATGAGCCTGTATCTAAGAAAGCATACGTTTCCACGGTTTTTTCTTTATTTATTAGTGTTTCTGGTAACACTTGGTAATGCGTGGAAGATGCGCTTTGTACCTCGTGATGGTTATTTGCTACTTCTCTTTCAACTGCTGGAGTTGATTCTGTAGAATGAAGCATTTTATGATGTTTAGCTGTACATCCGTTAATACCACACGTTTGCGCATTTCTACAAACGTTTATACCGTGATTGTTAGATTTCAAACATCCGGCACAAAGTCGTTTGTTACGAACTATCTGTTGACGCTCTGTTACAGTTTTGTTTACTAAGGCGTAACATTTAATAGTTTCGTGGGAATTATTGCATATTAAGCATTTTATAGATGGTTTGTTTTGATTTGGTTTGTTATTGTCCTGCCATTTTGGCTTAGATTTATGTTCAAATTTTTGCTCATGTATGTTTAGATGTCCTTTGTTATTAATCGATTGTGCGGCACTCATGAGACTGGCTCTTTTGGCAAAGGGTTTTAACCATTCGCAAAATTCATCTAAGGTTTGATTTTATAAATCTACCTTTTGTGCTATAATATAATCCGTCCTTTTGACTTGGATGTCGCAGGGGAGTTTGGACACTAATTCCAAAACCAGTCTACTAGAAATGATCGTTTAGATAAGACGGTTTATTCATGAGTTTTACCGTGTGCACTAGATTTTCTAATGCATTGGTCAATTCATAAATCATGGTTTTTGAATCCTTTTTGATTCTCTGTAGATTATTTAGGAGTTCAACATAAACCAAATCATTTCTTCCATATTCCTCTTCCAACCTCGACATAATTTCTTTAACGTTATTGGATTCCATCATTAGCTGTTGAACGTGCTGCAACGCCTTTCCGTTCAAAGCTTGTGTTAAACGGTTTAGATTTTCTAAATCCGTAAAACTGCCCTCTTCGTTTGTTTTATCAAAAGGTTTGTTTGAATTTTGTCCATTCTTTTGGATCGCCTCCAAACTTGGACAACTGCATCAAGGATTGCCTTCTGATAAGGGTTTCCACGTGCGATGGTTCCTTTTTATCATCAACTAATATTCTGATGACGTTAAAAATGTCCTTCATCTGATCCTTTTGGCTGATGATAAAATCTTTTATGGAGGTTTCAATGCTTGTTTCTTGTTCCTTGCCCTCCTTGCCCTTGTCGGTTTCCTTTGTCAAGCTTGTAAGACGATTAATTTCGTACTTAATGCTTTGACATTTCGGACATAACCAATATTCTTCTCGTTTAGGCAGTCGTTGTAATTTTACACACGACAAGTGGAACCAACGATCGCATTCATTGCATTGCGTCATCGTTGGTTCGCTCGTGTCCACCCCGGTACACAATCGGCATGCGCCGTTCGGATTGGTAACAAATTTTACAGGCATTTTGAATGATGATTTCCTTGCCTTTTGTTAGTTTTAACAAGGAATTGGCTTACCTGGATAAGTTCCTTTATTTCCTTTTGAAGTGATGCAGGGCGACGTTCTCTTTGTCTGGACCTTGGCTACATTGTGATGAATTATTACACGATCACAATACTTTTTAGCACAATTGTTCAGTAATTTTATAAACAAACACTGCAGGTTCAGATTACGAGTTTTTTTACTTTTGAATAAACGAGTTTAACGGACGAGGAGGAGATTGTTCTTTCACAAGAACGGTGAGAAATACGATTTTGACGTTACAATTTAACACCTATTGTTTAAACTCATTCACTAACTTTTTTGTTCACTTCGTTCACTGGAGTAGATATAAAAAATAAAGTTTTGGAGTTTTCTTATTTCTTTACAGTACTCCTCTCTGGAGCCACCATTATTAATTTCGGATATGAAATTCGCGAAGTCGTGGAAAGTTAGTTGATCGGTTCAGAAAAAAAAACTCTGTACACGGGTGCACAGTTAGGCGTCAGAATTGTAAGTGTTTATTAAGATTTAAAATGAATTCTTATATACTAGTTTCTTCAGGTTCTATTGTGGGAAGGTTATTTTCTCTTCCTTTTTCGCATATGTTCGTATCGCTAGCCTTTTCCTTTTTGCCACGCCTACGCATTCTCCTAGGAGGTTTTCTGGTTCTGATGTGCTGTTTTATGTCAAGCGATCCTGAAGGAATGTGATCCCTTTTTTATTGCTTTCTCTGGTGAGAACAAATTGTTGCATTGATTGCAGGCGTTGTGGTTTTCCCTTTTTGGCGTAACTGTACCTAACTCTTGAATTCGGTGGTGCATGTTCCGAATGTATCGCATCATTGACAAATACTTGAACTTATTGCTTTTCGAATTTTTTATCTGGTTAATGTTATTAACGCATTTACGTTCGAGTGATTTTTAGGTTTAACAATTTTACGGCCGTGAGAAATATGGATGTGGAGTTTTCCTACGCTTCTCGGAGTTGGTCTAGCTTGACACACATGCATGCTGTAATCCTAAGTTAACCGTTATAGTTTTGAAATGAAATGAAGTAATTGACTGCTAAAAAATGCAAGTCAAAAAACCCAGATGGCCCTACTTGAAGGGTTTAGGATTACATTAAGTTTGTCTCCTTGATGGTACGTCAGTTCTCGAGTATGTTTGAACTATCATATTTTATTCTATTTTATAGATAGAAAAAAAATATAAAAATCTGGATTGTCGCGTTCGCAACATGAAGTAAAGGAAAAAAATAGGAGTTTCTGGAATGATATCGATCAGACAACACAAAATAATTTTGAATTAATTAAACCAAAATATATTGCTATAATATTACGACGACTAAAAACCAAAAAATCTACAGGACACGACCAGGTAAATAATAATGTAATGAAAGGCTACCCAAGAAAGCCATAATATATCTTAACGTTATATTTAATGGTTGTCTGAGACTTGGTTATTTTCCAAAAACTTGGAAAATAGCTTAAGTTATTGCTACTCCAAAACCGGGTAAAGATCATAGCGTTCCAGAGAACTACCACCAATTAGGCCATTGAGACCAATTAGCCTTCTCAGTTGTATGGGAAAAATATTCGAATAACTTGTAAAAAAAAGATTAGCTACCCACCCACAGCAACAATATTTATTTATTTATTTTATTTATTTACCTCATATATATATAACTGACGGACCATCGTGTCTAATCGGCAACCGTATAATTAATCTAGCTGATTTACCCGGTCTCACACGGGATAAAATTAATGTCTCGTTTTAATAAAAAATAGAATAATTTTCATTTCAAGAACTACAAAAACAACGATTAAAATGATTACTATGATTTTATCCCAAAGTTTCGATTATTGTCATCATTCGTAATAACAGTATGTAATAAAGATCTGCTATGACAATCATCCGCTTGGGTACCTGTCATATACGTCTGACAGCTGTCCATCGACAGAAACTGCTAGTTGGGTAGCAAACAGCTGTCAGTGAGAATAAACGGCACTCTGTGTCTGAACTACGAACGAAACACATGTGTCTTCCTTCCACGAGTTATAACAATTGGCGACGAGTGACAAATTCTGAGAACCCTGGAACGCTAGCGCTACGCAGTTAAAGAAAAGCTGAAACAATCGGGTATAAGTGGAGACAGTGTCATGATCGAAGAGAAACCAACAAGCAGTGGTACAAAGCAGAACATCGCACAGAGTGAACAACGCACCACAATGGCAAAATTCGATAAGGAACCTTTTAACAAAGGGCTCATGCAATGGGCCCGCTGGGTGAAACGCTTCGAAGGAGCAATGTCGGTATTTGAGGTTAAATCGAATAATAAAAAAGCCATGCTTCTGCATTACATGGGTGTTGATTCATACAATTTATTGTGTGATCATATTTCTCCGGAAGAACCAGAAGACAAAACATACGAACAAATAGTGAAGTGTTTGGATGAGCTGTTCGACCCGAAACCCCTCGAAATGGTGGAACTATGGAAGTTTCGTCAACGACTTCAGACTGAAGGCGAAACTGTAACGGAGTTCATCACGGCTTTGCAAAAAGTGGCGGCTAATTGTGATTTCGGGCAATATTTGACAAAGGCGCTCAGGAACCAGCTAGTTTTTGGTGTACGGAATCCAAGAATACGCAACCGGCTGATTGAAGAAAGAAATCTAACACTGGAAAAAGCTAAGCAAATTGCTTTAGCCATGGAAGCCGCCGGAGATGGCGCTGAAGTGCTGAATAGCAGAAGTGCTGAAGTGCTGAATAGCAGAGGTGCTGAAGTGAAAGAAGTAAACATCGTGAGCAACACAACGAAGAAAAACGTCGAGTGTTATAGATGTGGAGAATCACATTTTGCATATGTATGCAAGCACAAAAGAACCGTCTGCAAAAAGTGCGGGAAAATTGGACATTTGCAGCGCGTCTGTCGCACGAACAATAGAAGCAAAAGTGTGAGGTTAATTGACGAACAACATCAAGACAGCGAGGAGAACGAAGAGGTAAACTCAATTTTGATCAACAATTTATACCAAAATGCAAACCATACCGCAAAAATATACATAACACTAAAAGTCAATAATACTAAAATTCAATTTGAAGTAGATTCAGGATCCCCGTTTTCTATTATCAGTATGAACGACAAACAAAGATGGTTTAAAGATATCCCTATTAGAGAATCAGATATAAAATTACAAAGCTATTGTGGAGGATCTATAAAGTTATTTGGTACAATTAGTGTTATAGTGGAAAATGCTAAAACAAAATTAACACTATTTGTGGTAGAGTCTAAAAGAGGACCTATTGTAGGAAGAACATGGATGCGAGATTTGAAATTTGATTGGAACGAATTATTAAGTAAGGGGAACTCGTACGTAAATCAAATTGTCACCCATTCTAATACTAATCAAGAAGTGATAAAAAAATTAAAAGAAGAATTCGAGGTAGTCTTTCGTAAGTCATTAGGAGAGATTTCAAATATTCAAGCATCTCTTATCCTAAAAGAAAATGCGTTGCCAATATTTCTAAAAAATCGTACTATACCATTTGCATTAAAAGAAAGTGTCGAGAAAGAAATTAACGATTTAGTAAATCAAGGAATTTTAATAAAAGTCAATCGCAGTGAATGGGCTACACCAATAGTACCCGTAAAAAAATCAGGAAACCGTGTACGATTGTGTGGAGATTATAAATTAACGGTGAACAAAAACTTGGTAATAGACGAGTTTCCTTTGCCCACAATAGAGGAGCCTTTTGCTAACATGGCTGGGGGAGAAAAATTCTCGAAAATAGATTTAGCGCAGGCATATTTACAGATGACAGTTAAACCTGAACATCAGGAATTTTTAACACTGAACACTCACATGGGACTATTCAGACCAACACGGTTAATGTACGGGGTTGCTTCTGCCCCAGCCATATTCCAAAGAGAAATCACACAGATTCTCCAAGGAATTCCAGGCGTTTCTGTATTTTTAGATGATGTTAAAATAACAGCTCCTGATGACAAGACCCATGTGGAAAGACTGCGCACTGTTTTAAAACGATTTCAAGACCATAATATGAGAGTGAATGATAGCAAATGTAATTTCCTTGCAGATTGCATAGAATACTGTGGATACAGGATCGACAAGTACGGTATTCACAAAATAAAGGAGAAAATTACTGCCATTCAACTAATGCCAAAACCAAGGAACAAAGATGAGGTAAGAGCTTTTGTAGGCCTTGTGAATTATTACGCGAGATTTATCCCAAATTTAAGTGAAAAGATCTATCCCATAAATAATTTACTTAAAAACGAAATTCCTTTCGAATGGCATGAAGGTTGCCAGGACGCATTTGAATGGATCAAAAAGGAAATGCAATCTGAACGGATCTTGGTACACTACGATCCTAGCTTACCAATAGCTCTAGCAGTAGATGCTTCGCCCTACGGAGTTGGCGCCGTTTTAAGTCACATCTATCCAGATGGCAAAGAATATCCAATTCAATACGCATCTCAAACACTATCACCAACCCAACAAAGATATACTCAGGTGGATAAAGAAGCATATGCGATTATTTTCGGAGTTAAAAAGTTTTACCGATATCTTTATGGAAGAAAATTTATCTTAATAACCGATAACAAGCCAGTTTCTCAAATTCTATCACCACAGAAAGGTTTGCCAACGCTATCAGCAACTCGCATGCAACATTACGCTGTATTTCTAGAATCATTCAATTTTGAGATTAGATATCGACCATCAAAAGAACACGGAAATGCTGACGGAATGTCACGATTGCCAATCCGAGACATTCAGCTGGAGGATACAGAAGAACCCGATGAAATTGAACTAAATCAAATAGAAAATCTTCCCGTATCAGTAGAAGAACTTAGTAAAGAGACTAGCAAAGACATAAATGTTCAATTACTAATAGACGGATTAAATTCAGGGAGAACAGTATCCATTAACGATCGTTTTGGAATCGACCAGACACAATTTTCTCTTCAAAAGGGATGTCTTATGAGAGGCGCTAGGGTCTACGTTCCACCTCAATTACGAAATCGAGTCTTAGACGAACTTCATGAAGGCCATTTCGGCATATCACGCATGAAATCTCTTGCTAGATCTTATTGTTGGTGGAAAAATATGGATAACGACATAGAAAGATTATCAAAAAACTGTGTTTCTTGTGCAAAAGTAAGAAAAGATCCTCCTAAAGTACCAACTCATGTATGGAAGCGTCCACAATCAGTTTTTGAAAGAGTACATGCGGATTACGCTGGGCCATTTATGGGTATATATTTTCTTATTCTAGTAGATGCGTACAGCAAATGGCCTGAAGTAAAAATAACACCGGATATGAATACAGACACTACTATAGACAAAATGCGAGAAATTTTTGCCACTTTTGGCTTGCCATCAATTTTAGTGACCGATAGAGGTACACAATTCATGTCAGAAAAATTCCAAACATTCTTAAAATCTAACGGAATAACCCATAAAACAGGAGCTCCTTACCATCCCGCAACAAATGGTCAGGCAGAAAGATATGTACAAACAATTAAAGATAAAATTAAAACTATGCAATGCCATAAATCTGAAATTCCAAAAAAGTTACAAAACATACTGCTAGCGTACAGGAAAACAACTCATCCAAGCACAGGGGAAAGTCCCTCGCGGTTAATGTTAAACAGACAGATACGGTCTCGGCTTGATGTTATGGTACCAAAAATCGAAAAGAAATCCAATCCCGAAGTAGTACAAAAACGACAAGATCATTTGCAGTAAACGAAAGAGTAGCAGCAAGAGATTTCCTTTCCCAGACCGAAAAGTGGAAATTTGGAACGATTACAAAGAAGCTAGGAAAACTGCATTACGAAATACGATTAGACGATGGAAGGATGTGGAAAAGGCACATAAACCAAATGAGATCTGGTCCTGAAGAAATATCAATCCACCATAGTAGTAACCAAAACATAGAACCTTGGATAGATGAATCAGTTTATCTGCCAGATAGGATGGAAGAGTTTCAACTCCCTCATGATTCAGAAACGGAGATGGTTAGATCTGATAATATCAATGAAGATTTAGCTTGTGGAGAAGAATCTCAAACTCAAGTTAGGAGATCAACAAGAACTCGACAACCACCAATTCGATACCGTAATTAGGGATTATTACTTTAATTTAGAATATAAATATGAATTGTCTTTCACACTTTAGCAAGTAATCACTTTATATTGTTAGGAGGAGAGAGTTGTCATATACGTCTGACAGCTGTCCATCGACAGAAACTGCTAGTTGGGTAGCAAACAGCTGTCAGTGAGAATAAACGGCACTCTGTGTCTGAACTACGAACGAAACACATGTGTCTTCCTTCCACGAGTTATAACAGTACCACTGAGTTTTTGGTTTACCACGGAGTTTATTGGACCCATTTACCATATATCATATACAGGCACTCCATGATATTGATGCGGACTGGAGGGCAATCGCGTATCTCTAATCTTAGCGTAAGTCGAATGTCGATGTTTTCGGTCAAATTATAGCTAATTTTCGTATCATTCTGCATGAAGGGGTAAGTTTTAGCCATTAAATTAGTTATTTGATCTGATTTGAACTAAAAAATTAAAATTTTGTACCATTTCAAATGGTTTTTAAAATTTGACGTAAAGAGAATTTATTTTTAGTTTGACATTTGATGTGTCAAATTAGTATAAGAACTGTCAAATTAAGAAAATGGTGTATAGCGAAATTGCGTACATCGTGTATTGCGTATATCGAGGAATACCTGTACCTTTTGAAATGGTTTTTAAAATTCGACCAAGGAAAATTATTTTGCATTTGACATTTGAACTGTTAAATTTGTACAATTTGCTAAAAAAAACTGTCAAATGTAGAACATAACGTATACCAAAATCGCGTATATCGAATATGGCGTATATCGGGGAATATCTGTACCCATATACCAGCGCTTAAAAGCTATAGCAATTGCAAGGCCTCGTGCGAGCTCGCAAACTGCTCGAAATCGCTTGCGGGGTTTTAACACCAGTGTAAACTGCACTGAACACCGAGTGTCAAAGCGATGTGTACAACAACAACAATACTGCTCTTGGTATGGGATTAAAAAATTGCTAATAAATTAAGTTTAGTGTAACTTCTGAAAATGATGTAAGTCTTAAAACCTATTCTCATACCACCATAAGGTGTATGCAAAGTTTCGTTGAAAATGATCCAGCCGTTTCGGAGGTTGCTCGCAACAAACACCGTGACACGAGATTTTTATATATATAGATTAAGGAGCGTATAAATAAACCTCTAGTTATAAGCAAACATTAAATGTGACGTAGATCCAATTTCTCCTTGAACGTGCAAGTAGACATACTAAAATCGAACAAATCTAACACCGAGAAGTAGACACCGCTGATGGTAGGAGGGCCGAGGGTGGTGGGATTGCCATGGAAGGAGTCGAACCGCGTACCTGGTGATTCTCCGTTGAATGGCTTCGAGGTGATTGATGTCGCCAACGTCAAGCGGGCACCAGATCGGGCAGCAGTACTCCAGGCACGACCTTACGATGGCACAGAAGATCGACTTGACGCACATGGGATCGGTAAACTCGCTACAGGTCCGCGTAATCAGACCGAGTAGCTGATTCCCTTCGCAACAACGCTGTCAATGTGAGGGCGAAATGACATCTTCTGGTCGAGTAGCACCCCCAGATCACGGATACATGTCGTGCGAACCAAAGCCGTGTTGAGCATAGTGTATGTAAACGTGATGGGGTGACGGGCTCTGCTGAATGATATACACTGACATTTATCAGCACACACTTGGAGGGCGTTTCTGCTGCACCAGCTGTCGAGATTCTCAAGGATCATTTGAAGGCGTACACAGTCACTGTCGTTTCTAACTGGAGCGAATATTATTACGTCGTCGGCGTACATCCGGAGGAGCTGATGGCACTCCGGAGGAGCTGGTGAAGGAGTGAGAGCGATGAGATCCTATGCTTATGTAGTACGAAAGACCAGTTAAGTATGAACGCAGCCAGGTGATGTGCCAGTCCAGGAAACCGAGTTTATTTAGCTTCGAGAGTAGAATATCATGCGAGATACTATCGAACGCAGCCCTGAAGTCGATATATACTGCATCAACTTGAGTACCACGATCCATGTGGTCGAAGCAGAAACCAACAAATTCAGCAAGATTTGTGGTGGAAGATCTCGGCTCATATAGTTCATAATAGGGCTCATATAGTTTTGAACTGCTGTGAGTAGCGGATTGTATAGAATGAGCTCAAACACCTTTGCACAAGCGCATAGGGAAACAATGCCACGGTAATTGCAAGCATGAAGTCGACTGCCCTTCTTATGGATAGGAACCATTCGCGAGTGTTTCCAGGACGCAGGATACGTGCCACGCATAAGGGAATCATTAAATATTTTGACAAGAATGGGTGCGAGTGATTGACGGCAGTGCTTCAAAATGTATGCGGGAATATTGTCAGGTCCAGATGATGTAGATCGCTTTATATCGCTGAGTGTGCGCGCAACTAATGCTTCGTCAATTGTGGGTATAATAAAATCGATAGCATCGGATGGAGTATTGCGAGTGGCCTCTGCTAGTGTGTTAGGGTTGTGAACAGGAAGGGTGGATGCATCAGCGAAACAATTGGCGAAAGTGTTGCAGATATCGGATGTATCGATACTAGTTTCGCCATTGTAGCTCATTGAAGGAGGGATACAACTTATATTGCGCCGTTTGTTCCAGAAGCTCCAGAACCGTGTCGGCTTAGAAAACAGTTGCCTTTCAGTACGGCGAATAAGGGAGCGGTAGAGCACACGATTTTGTCGACAATAATTTTTCAGTGCTTCGAAAAATAATCTCCTATGCAGCGATGATCTCGTTCTACTGTAATTCGCGTAGGCTTTAGATTTTATTTTTTCAACCGTCTTAAAGATGCATTAGACCAATCGGGGCCAAACTTTCGTCGAGCAACAGGAACGCAGGAGTTAATCGCTAAGCGCATAAAAACGCTAAAGAAATCGGTGGCTTCGTCGATAATGGCAAAATTGGAACAGTCAAAGTTGCGGTCAAACGACACAATAAGAGAATTCATACGTTCCACATTCGTTTTGAAGAAATTTCTATTGACTGTACTGCGAGTGTGACTGTTGATGGTGTGGGATAATTTTGCGGGATAGTAAATCATCATATCCAATGAAGGATGATGAAAGTCCTCACTGAGAAGTGGAATACTACAGTGTGTTACGTATGGGAGGGAGTTCACTAGAGCCGAAGTACCATTCACAGAGTACATAGGAGTGATTGAGTCGCACAAAACATTGGTTGCGGCTAGGTTTGCGAAGACCAGATCCAATTGACGCCCAGATGGATTTGCAATACCACTCAACTGAAATAAACCGCAACTATGCAACCCATCAACGAAATCGGTATTAGCCACGGAATTGCATAAAGGTGCATAATGCATGACAGCATAATATGGAGAACAATCGGTGGCTTCTGATATCAGGTTTATTGAAATACCCGAAGACGTATAATAAATCACTCTCTTTAATGCGGCTTGAAATTTCACGTACACTATCATGTAAAGCGTTCATCACTGCGGGGTCATTCGCATGACTAGGCGGAATGTAAACAACATGCAATTAAAACACCCCCACCGCGTGAGAGGACACTGTTGGAAAGATTCCTATCACACCTGTAGATATGATAATGATCGTCAGTGAGGAGCGAAGAAGGTATGGACTGAGTAAGCCAAGTCTCAGTGAGGATGATAAAATCATATTCAGATTCTGATAGCGCCAGGCGAAGATTTATAGTTTTCGTTCGTAGACCACGTACATTTTGGTAGTAGATAGAGAGACTAGGATGAGCTGAGCGAGGTGCATCGCCGGATGAAGTGCTAGATTGCTATTCGTCCGACGGGCCAGCGTCAGCAGATTCATCGGTCCGTTTAGCGTTTCCGCGCTTCGGTCTTTTTTTAGGAGCGGCTAAGCATTCGGGAGGTGACCTGGTAGGTGTGGTGGTAACAAGCATTCGCTCATTAAGGTCAAGATGTGGTTCGTTTGTAAACAACGCTGTATATGTAGTGATCATGGCAGGTAAGGAAATCGTAACGGGCTGTGCGAGCGTATCTGTTGTAGTGGTTGGTATCGGGGCACTCCCTCCAGAATGTGAGAGAGGATTATGATAAGTGTCGGTAGCGAGAGTAAAGTTTTGATCGAGCATCGAATCTGTATCAGTTGTTGCACAGGTATTAGTGTTATCATTATTGGTCCGATAGTCACGGCCATGTCTCAGGTGAGAGAGCCTTGTTGCGTAGAGTGGCTGGTATGCCCACCTTAAATGAGATAAATGAGAGTGTACTAGTGTCGGCACCAAGCTTCGTCAGACGGTGTACAAACACATCCCACTTATCGAGTGCTAGACGCACTTGCACCATGAGAGAAATCTGCTCAATGGTAACCGATGGGGAAAAACGCGTAAAGAATAGCCACATTCCGGTATCAGTGTGTGGGATGGTGTCTAGTATGTCAGAATCGAGCGGCGATCCCGATCCTCTGAGTAGTGGTGTTTGCGGGTTGTAAACTGGTGGCATATTGGTGAAGGATGACGGTTCGTTCGCACTGACACTAAGAGAAGCGGCTAATAATGGATACTGTTGTAGTGTGGGTGTAATTGTACCAGAGATATTTTTGACCACTGAATTAAATAATTTAGGGTGAGACGACGCTGGATTGTGATGAATGGGCCGTTGAGACGGTAAATCGCCCGCTTGGCAAAATGTCGCGCGACATGCATGCTTGAAATCGATGCTTGTTAACATTTTATTTCAAGCATCGTGAGTGTCCCAGCGTGAGCGCTGAGCGCACCTCCCCTCATTCTCAATGTCGCGTTTTTGGTTAATCCTCGCTCCCACCCTTTCTTTCCTTCTCCTCAACGAACCCACCATTCCGACGAGCGTAGACCGATCAAAAAATTCCAGGAAATTCCTACAGTAAGTGTGCAGTTTTTTATTCACCGTACTGTTTGGAAAAATATCAATTCTTGATGGCGCGTACTGGCGATCAAATCGTTAGCTGCTTGATCCACCGATGGTACGTGCTGTTGGAAGAGAAACACTTGCTGTTTGATGCGTTTGCCTGAGGAATGAAAGATATATTGAGCATTAGAATGGTAAACAAAACTAGTACTATTCAAAACTTACCGATCACGAAGATATTTTAAATTAAACGGCGACTCTGTATGCCCTATCCATCTGCTTTGATCTGTTATCAGGAGCTTTGGTGATGAAATAGCTACGTGTGATGGAAAATAATAGAAGATTAAACAAACATTGAAAGCAGTACGATTGTTAGAACACAAACATCATTTGGAAGATTCTTCTTCTTATGCATGCACTTACCCGTAGATCATGTAACAAACTGCATTTACGCCTGCGTTGACATCTTTCACGATTAACTTAACCACTTTTCTATTATCATTTCATAATTTTCGATGCATCTTCCGGCACCGATCCTTCCAAAATTAAATTTGCATTCGTTCTGGCAATGAGTTTCGAACGATCACAACACAGCGCGAGAGTGAAGAACACAAAGTAAATGGCACTATGTACAAGTGTTGATCATATGGTCAAAATAGAGTATAATGGAATTTATTTTACTTCAAATGAATTTAATTTATTCTGATTTACATTTCAACTATTGTTATCAGCCTAGTTGTTAATGTTTAAAATTTTGATGAAGTGAAAACATCATTACCAGATAAATGAAACGATAATCGACGCTTTTTGACCATATCGAATTATGATCGTCTTTACACATAGTGTCATCTCTTGCGCTTCAGGGTCTCACGCTCAGAGCAAAAATTCTCCCATCTTCGCAACGGTAGGAGCGATGGGCTATGGAGGGCTGGAGGAGTGCGAGTGTGTGTCTCATGCACACAGTGAAATTTTAGTCAACACCTCGATGGTGGGAGCGTTTTTCCATGGGATGGGGTAGTGGAGTGCGAGTGTGTCGCATGATTCCTTTAAAACTAGGGTCAGGGGTAGCGAGAGGCATCAAAATGAGTTAATCTTTGCCAAGCGGGCGGTGGCGGCATGCGTCGAACGCAAGCAGGAGCGGATCTCCTCCTTTAAAACTTTCAGAAGCTCAAACTTGATAGCTGTGGTATGCTGTGACAGCTCGCTACGGAGACCTGCTTTAAGGTCGGCTATGCAGGACGATAGGTCGACAGAAGTGTGGGTGTAGGGGAAGACATCAAGACGGCCGTACGCGGATCCTTATGAAACTTCACACAGGCCTTACAGGCCCAAAAAAGTTGTGCACAGGACTCAATAGTCGTATACAGCTCCTCAGAAAGTCCGCTGCATGAGAAGTGAAACTCAGAGTTGCACCAACCCTGACACTTCACAACGCGATCAGCAGCTACGATATCTGTTCTAGAAGCAAAGTTCTTTCTTCAACTGAAACTTAAAACGTGATCTTTTAACTCGTCGTTTACTGCACCATTTTATTGCTCAATTCTTACAACGTAGCAAAGTAAATTTTCGCGGCGGATCGGTTAAAAAATTTCACGTACGCTTTCCTATGCTTTCTGACTTCATCTCATGGCGCTCGCGTTATGGTCGTTTTTCGATTCGCACGGCTGTGTTTGTTCTGCTCCCTCTGGTAACGGCAAATCGGCGACGTTTCGGTTCGGCCGTTGACGGCTTATCAATAAACACAAATTGTAAACAACAATTGGTCACTTTTCGCCGACCTCATTGTTTTATACAACATTCTCCCGCCCGGTACGTTGCTGGTATACGCAACTTACCATACTAAAGTCGGCGATCTACTTCCGTTCATCGTTCAACCGTTACGCTGGTGCCGCATCACCACAAATACGTTCTGGGTTTGGTGGGTTGACCGTATCGTTCTTTATTTGTTAGGTCTGACCGTATCGTTCTTTATTTGTTAGTATCTTCGTCGTTAGTGAGTCGTGGTAGATTGCAATACTTCGTCGTTAGGCAGACGTGGCAAATCGAGTTGAGTGTGACTGGAAGAGGCGTTCCCAGCAGCCTCCAAAATGTGGAGCGGCCGGCGGATTAAAGGTCCACTTCAAATCAGGGCTAGTAAACTCTTCTATCAAAGTGTTTTCGTCGACACTCTTTCTGGCCTCCTTGAGCTCTCTCGAAGCTCCTACGAAATTCGTACCTCGATCACTAATGATCTCTCGCGGCGTTCCACGCCGAGCGATAAAACGCCGGATCGCCAGGATGCATGACGAACTCGTCATTGAATGCGCGATTTCTAGGTGGATGGCTCGTGTTGTTAAGCAAGTGAAGATCACTCCCCAACGTTTCTCCACGCGGCGACCAACTACTACGTTGATCGGCCCGAAATAATCTATTCCGGTACATGTGAATGCACGCTGAGCTATAGCCGTTCTTTGTTCAGGAATGCACCCTATCAACGGCGGCTCGGGAACAGCTTTTCGATTAAGGCAGTGTTGGCAGTTTTTTCGAACCCGTTTATACTCCGATAGCAATCGCGGTATATGGAATCTGGATCGCAATTCATTGATGACGGTCTGATGGTTGCAATGTTGATATATCACGTGGTAGTGATGAATGATTAAATCCCTACATGTTGCCTGGGCAGTATCACGGGCATCCGAAGCGGTTCGTCCACTGCAGTGCAGTTTGCAAGCCGGCCACTTATTCTCAACACACCATGGTCGTCGAATGTGGGTGAGAGTTTGTACAGTGCGCTCCTTTTTTCGAAGCTTTTTGACCACGGATGTTTTAATGTTGGAGGATTCTCGAGACACTTGATTTCTTGCGGAAACGCTTCTTGCTGGATTTGCTTCAGTATTATCTTTTCAGCTCTTTGAAGCTCTTCTTGTATCAGCAGTTCTGTTGCGATCGGTGTTCCATTGGCCCTATGAGTGCAATTGTTCAAAAATCGAACGACATATCCAACGGATCTCAGAAGTCTATTCTACTTAGAAAATCTATCGATTTGGATGATTGGCTTAGTTGTGACATGGAACAGCAAGTTGCGACGTAGTTCTTCTGCTGTATCATCGGGTCGTGTCGGTGAAGCTGGCCAATCGCTCTCCCGCTGCCATAGAAAGCTCGGACCCTTGAGCCATCTGCTATTGGTGCTTAAATCGGGTGTTTTTGCCCATTTCGTACCATCGTCTGCAACATGGGCCTTCGTTGATATCCACTGCCAATCGTCTACTTTGGTCAACTCTAGGATTTCTCCGACTCTGAAGGCCACGAATTAACTGTATCGTCTGTGATCTGAACGTAACCAACAGATGACGTCCCGTGAGTCCGACCAAAAGATTGTTCTAGTGATTATTAAACGATGTGATTTGTGTATCGTATGTGCGAGCCGTGCGCCAATCACTCCTGCCTGCAATTCTAAACGGGGAATCGATAGAAATCGTAACGGTGCTACTCGAGTTTTTGAACCTATTAGAGCGCATTCTATTGTTTCTCCTTCTTCAAACCGGACATAGGCAACCGCTGCCATCCCGTTTTCACTTGCGTCGCAGAAGCTGTACGTTACCAGGGAGGGCCGACGTACGCTGGCGGTAGCACCTTGGAATTTTGATCTGGCAGACGGCAGGTAAAATGCTGGTCCACCTTTCCCGCTGTTCTGCTAAACGGCCGCCAATCTGCTCATCCCATCCGACACCAGCGCGCCATATTTCTTGCAGCAATACTTTCAGGAACATCAACACGTTCCCCAATAGACCCAATGGATTGTAAATCCTCATAAGGATACGCAGCACTTCGCGTTTAGTCGGCAGTTTCGTTCCTGCCAGTAACTGCTCGTCGTTTCTAGGTGAGACTTTATACATGAATGTGTCGGCTTGCGTGTCCCACCACATTCCCAATACTTTTTCTGTTCTCGTATCTGTGTCAACGTTAACATCCTTCTCTATCTTTACAGGTACATCTAGCTGTTTCATCACCAAATGCGAGTTCGAGAGCCAGTTTCTAATCTCGCATCCGCCGCACGTGACGTATGTCCTTCGCCAACTTAATTGCTTCGTCTTCCGTTTCGACACTGGCGAGCATATCGTCGACGTAATGCTCTTTGACAATGCATTCGAAGGCACGAGGAAACTCATCTCTATACTTTTCAGCGTTCAAATTCTTTACATGATGCGCGCAGCAGGGCGAGCACGCCGCCCTAAACGTCATGACGGTAACAACATACACGTCTGGGGCCTTATCAGTCTCGCCACCGTTCCATAGGATCATTTGACTGCGCTGATCCTCGGGTCGCATAGCCCTCTTGAAAGAACATCTCCTTGATGTCTCCTACTACGCTTATTCGATGCTCTCGGAACTTATACAGGACCGTCAGGAGGTCTACCAGCTGATCTGGACCCTTAAGCAGGAATGTGTTTAAACTAGTGATGCGCGTTGCGTTCCGAACCTGCCAGGTGCGATCCGTTCCTGCATGCAAGCATCCGGACCGCGATCCTTATTTTTAACCCAAGCAGGTTCAAACTGAACCTGTTGCTCCCACCGTTCTTTGCGATCCGACCTGAACCGACTGTTATCAACGACTTTATCGATCCAATCTGAACCGGCTGCTCTCAGCGTTCGCGGCGATCTGTGCTGGGCCGGTTGCTCTCTGTGCTCTTTGCGATCCGGCCTAGAACGCACGACATTCTACTCTCTTTGTATTGATGAGCCGGTTTGCCGGTTCAATTTAAACCTGTTTCTCTCAGCGTTCTTTTCGATCCAGTCTGGAACGCACGATCATCTGCTCTCTTTCATACGATGGGCCGATTTGGTACGTACAAAGGAAGCAGGTAAAATCTGAACCTGTGTCTCTCAGCGTTCTTTTCGTTCCGGTAAAGAACGGCGTTCTCTTCTCTTTTGCTTCTTTCTAGTATGGACACACACACACACACACACACACACACACACACACACACCACACACACACACACACACACACACACACACACACACACACACACACACACACACACCACACACACACACACACACACACACACACACACCACACACACACAACACACACACACACACACACACACACCACACACACACACACACACACACACACACACACACACACACACACACACACACACCACACACACACACACACACACACACACACACACACACACACACACACACACACACACACACACACACACACACACACACACACACACACACACACACACACACACACACACACACACACACACACACACCACACACACACACACACACACACACACACACCACACACCACACACACACACACACACCACACACCACACACACACACACACACACACACACACCACACACACACCACACACACACACACACACACACACACACACACACACACACACACACACACACACACACACACACACACACACCACACACACACACCACACACACACACACACACACACACACCACACACACACACACACACACACACACACACACACACACACACACACACACACACACACACACACACACACACACACACACACACCACACACACACACACACACACACACACACACACACACACACACACACACACACACACACACACACACACACACACACACACACACACACACACACACACACACACACACACACACACACACACACACACACACACACACACACACACACACACACACACACACACACACACACACACATTCTGTCTATGTGAGTGATAACAGCGCAAGCCATACTCTCTCAGTCAAAGAGATAACGGTACAACACCTGAGCCGTGAAGCCAGAGAAGGATAGAGATTTGTGGGTGGGAAGCTAATCGCCAAAATTTAAAGAGACAATCCTGCACTAGCGGTAAGCGCAATGAATGAAATGTTTCTTTTCTGCCATATGGATGTTATCGGTATAGGTGCGTTATTTGGAATGCATTGTGGTAGTCAATAAATTGCTATGTGTCTGGTGCTAAGCAGCTTCGTTGCGCATGCATCTCCAATGAACACGTTTGAATTTTTACCTGAGATCTTCTTTGTGCAACTCAATATTGAGGGTGCATGACACGTTTAGCCTTCCGCAATAATTTCTTTAGCGCTGTTTATCGCCCTGTGAAACAGCGCTATTCTTATGGACAATTAAAGTACACTACCGGACACTTTCACACGGGTAGTTCACCGTACAGTATAATGTCAACCCTACAGAAACAACTTAACAGTCTATGTATTTTATATAAATCAATGTTATTCGATGCTATCTGCTTCTATTGATAAATATTAATTCAATTAGTGTAGTGTAATTTAGACCATACGAACATTAAAAAGCCAATTAAACTTGTAAGCTTTTTGATTTTGCATCAAAATTTCATATGCGTTGCAACAAATTTCTGATTTACTTCTTTATTTAGAAGTATAAAAAGGGAATAATGATTAATTTGAGTAAAAACAAAATCAACAAAATGGCCTAACCTTTTAATGAAAAAGGAACTGTATAGCGGGCTGCTTAAGTTAAGCGTTTATATTTTAGTAGAAGAATAGTTTTACACATTCAGTAAACTATTATTTAGCTTTGTTTTAATTGAAACTGTGTGATTACTGCACAAAAAAAATAATAATACACAATATTCAATGAATACTTTCAAGTTAACCATATATAAAGTGAGCAACTGAAAAAAGCGTAACCATGGCATATCATCCTGCGTTCCCTTGAACCTGCGTTCCGCGTTCCGTTCTTTTTCTCCAGATTGGCAGGTTCGTACCGTTCCTCAATTTTCGGAACTATTCTCATCACTAGTTTAAACTGACTCCGTTAGACTTGGCGGCTGCGTCGAACACTATACGGATTTTTCCTGGCTTGTTAGGATTCGTTACAGGAAATGTCGGCAAGAACCAGTCTGTATTCCGTGTATCAGCTATTTCGTTTGGTGTGAGGCGCCGGATGTAGCCCTTTGTTTCGTAATCGTTCATCTTGTCGATGATAGCAGCTCTCAACACCGGATCTTTTTGCATTTTTCTTTGCAGGCATTCGAAACGTCTTATGGCCATGAGTTTACTTGGTGGTAGCTGAACATTGCTATACTTCCACAGTAAACCTGTTTCGTAACGATTTCCTTTTAAATGTGTCGTGGTTGCAAGGATATCCAACGCCTTTTCATCATCTTTAGAGCCAACTGGATGAGGCGATTTGGTAATGCCCATCGAATCGATCGCAAAATATTTCTTAAGCTCAATATCGATTCTATCGTCGGTGCTATCTACACACGGGCAAACTTGTGGGCTATGATGGTTTAGGAAGCCATTCGCGCCATTACCGGTATTCGTTGGGTACGATCCATACACTATCCAGCCCAATCGTGTCTTGGCGGCAATAGGTTCATGTGGCTTTCCCTCACGGTATGTCATCGGATTACCTAGATGGCAGTTATTATTATTATTATTATTTATTTAATCTTCAACGGGCCGTATGGCCTAATTAAGATGTAACAGTTCAATTGAAAAAAAAAATACATAGCAAAAATAAGATTTGCATCGCAATTCACTGCGGCCACGGCAAAAGCCGGAGACGTTCCTTGAAGCACTGAGTTGAGATGTCGAAGTCAAAGCAATCCGAGACAGTGTTGAAGACAGTCGACATGCGGAACATAGGGTCATACCGTCCAGCGCTGGAACGGGGTTGAGCGAGCCGTAGAGTTTCTCTAGACCTAAGTGTTCGGGATGGTGCATAGATATCGACTCGATGCAACAAAGGCGATGAGTCGATAGAGCCATTTTGCAATCCAGCAATGAAAGAGCACTGTGCATTGCGTCTTTTAACCGAAAGAGGTTCAAGGCCTAGAAGACGGCACTGCGCAGCATACGGAGGAAGATTATTGCGATCCTGCCAGGGAAGTAGGCGTAGGGCATATCTCGTGAGCTTACGTTGAATCGCCTCAAGTCGAGCAATTGAAGAAGCGGTAGTTGGGCTCCAGACTACGCACGAATATTCCAGAACCGAACGAACGATGCAGTTGTACACAGCTTTGATGCACATGGGGTTGCGGAATTCATTAGTTGTCGGGATAACCACGCCAAGTAATTGATTTCCTCTAGCTACAACGTCATCGATATGCTGTTTAAAGTTCAAACTAGAGTCAAGCAGAACGCCCAGGTCTTTGGCATGATTTTGTCGATTAACGGCACTGCAGTCCATGAAGTAGGTGCCAGTGACTGGGCTCCTGCATCGACTAAAAGACACACAGTAGCATTTTTCGATGCAGATAGTCAGTCCATTACACTTGCACCACGAACAGAAAATTTCGATGCAGTCTTGCAGGAATGTACAATCACCTGTGTTGTGAATAGGCACAAAAATTTTTGCATCGTCTGCAAACAGACTGATATTGTCGGGAGGTAAAGCGAGGGTAACATCGTTGATAAACAATATAAAGAGAAGCGGGCCAATATTGCTTCCTTGTGGCACACCCGAGCTGCTGACTATTTCTTTGGACATGTGTTAATCAATTTTCACGATGTATGTGCGATTAATTAGGTAAGACTTAAGCCACTGTACGAGCGAGCTTTTTTTTATAAATGTCGGGAGATTTATTTCTTATTATTTTATAGAAACAAAGCAGAATAGCCCTCCCTCGCCTTTCGCAACATACAATTCCCGCGAGGGTTAGTAAGTGCGATTTTGTAATGCCGTCATGGCAGTTGTCTTGAGTGTGTATTACATTAATAATAACTCTTTGATAGTTCGAAACAAGATAAAGCAAAATGATTTTTAAGACAAAATAAAGAAAAATACAAATCTATCCAATCCAATTCCAACAGGACACTGACGAGTCTGAAGGAGCTTCCGATTTGTTGTTGTGTCACCGATTAGCGAGAGGATATTTCGGCTTCTGTAGCCGCTGCTGACTCTGCCGCCGTAAGTCCTCCCTGAATGGGGTTGGAGGAGTAGACACTCTCACTGATAGCTGTTGCATATTGGGTTACGTCTGAAAGCTCGACTACCTCTTGTTGTTGCGGCATATGTTGCCTGTTCCTGCGCTGTGGTCGTACCTGCTCTCTGCGTTCCGGCTGGGCTGGTTCGCGCCCTTCTGTTGCTTCTGAAGACGCTGAAAAGACAAGAGATGGGTTTTGTTGCTGTGCCTCCCTCTCACGGGCCCTTCGTTCACGGCGTCTGGCATTGCGGCGTTCACGTCTTGCAGCAATGATCTGGTTTCTATCGCTTGGTCCAACAGGGTGCGAGGGTGATAATGTGCTGGAAACTGCCAGACGCGCTCGTTCTTCGTTCCAGTCCCGCTGCAATGCAGAGGTGATCTGCTTCGCAGCTTCAGCGATCCTGCTCCATTTTTCTTGACTTTGTAGGTGATGGAACTGCAGAGTTTCGGGCGTAATCGCGTCAGTGTTGGCTTCACCAAGCAGCTGTTGTCTGATTTCTGCAAATCTGGGGCACTCAAACATTGCGTGCTCGGCAGTCTCCAGAACACCCGGACACCTGGTGCAATCTGGCGACGGTGTGAACCCCATCCGATACAAGTCGTCACGGAAAAAGCCATGACCGGACAAAACCTGAGACAAATGGAAGTTAACTTCTCCGTGTCTTCGGGAATGCCATGCCGCGATGTCAGGGATGACACGATGTGTCCATCGCACGAATCTGCTGGCATCAGCTTGACTTGCGTCCGCGTCCCATTCTTCCTGCCAGCTTTGCATGGTGTTGATGCGCTCCTCTGCTCGAAGTGTCCCTGCCGAAAGGGCTCCTCCCGCCTCTTGTTGTCGTTGGTAACATCGAGCGTCTTCTTGTACCAACAGACAGATAGGTATCATGCTGGCTAGCACAACAGCTGTTTGATAACGTATCGTCCGAAATGCGCATGACACTTTTATTGCACAATGTTTTTGCACCCTTTGCAGCATCCTCCGGCATTCCTGATTCTTGGTAGCTTCATGCCAAACGGGCGCGGCATAACGAAGGATGGAGTCTACAACGGATGCCAGAAGACGTCGTTTTGCACACTTGGGGCCACTGTGGTTGCGCATAAGACACCCAAGCGCCTTTGCTGTTCGTCGTGCAATACTCCACATGCGGCTTCCAAGACAATTGGTTGTCGATCACGACCCCAAGGTAGCGAATACTTGGGGTCGTTCTCCGCTCCACTCCATTGATGACAACTGGAACGTTTATATTGCCCTGCCTTTTGCTCGAGACTGTAACCAATTCGGTCTTGGACGGCGCTAGCTCCAGGCAATGATTTTCCATCCAATGATTAACCGCGGATACCGCTTCTTTTGCACACTGCGAAGCCGCTTCAGGAGTAATTCCCGGAACTAATAACAACAGATCATCGGCAAAGGCTATGATTTCCGCTCCTTCAGGCAACTCTACGTCCAGCACACTATTATACATAACATTCCACAATAAGGGGCCCAATATGGACCCCTGTGGAACGCCTGCAGACAAATTTCGCGTTACGGGGCCATCATCGGTGTCAAAAACAAGTTGCCGATCAGTCATCCTGCAGTAACTTTTGTAGAGAAGCAGGGACTCCTTTGGATCTCAACGCCATTGCAATCGATTTCCAGCTCGCCGTATTAAATGCATTCCGCACATCCAAGGAAACCACCATCAAACAGCGCATGTCACGTCCGTTTGTTCTATTAAAAGATTTTGCGGTTCTTCCAGCTTGAACTACTCTCAGGATCGCTTGCATGGTCGATTTCTCCCGACGGAAGCCGTACTGGTTTGGGGAAAGATGGGAAGTCTCACCGTTCTCAAGAAACTCATTGAGACGGTTCAGAATAAGGCGCTCTAGCACCTTTCCAAGCCCATTCAACATTCCAAGAGGCCTGAAGGATGAAGATTCTCCCGGTGGCTTCCCGGGTTTCTGCAGTAGCACCAAACGCTGAATTTTCCAATGAGCTGGGAATTCGCCGTGATCGAAACAGCCTTGATAGATAGAACGAAACACTGCTGTATGTTTCTTGATGGCAGTCTTGAGAGCGATATTAGGAATGCCGTCCAGCCCAGGTGCCTTTCTCGAGCACATATCGTCAGCTATACGTTCCAGCTCTAAATCCGTCACAGGTCGGATGCGATAAGGTTCAGATGAGGTTTCTGTAGGCATGGGCCAATCGAATGAATCGTGGTCAGGAAACAGGTCGGTGACTATGCGCTCCAATACTTCGCGATCCAACTCGGGAGGAGTGCGGCTACCGCGCAAGTGGGAGGTGACGACCTGATAACCCGAACCATACACGTTCGCATTAACCTCGTCTATTAGCTGTTGAAATAGCAGCGCCTTGGTGGTAGTTATGGCACGTTTCAGCTCACTTCGCCTCTCTTGATGAATTTCCAATGCCACTGCTCTCTCATCAGGGTCCACTCGTGAATGAGCATTGTCGCTAGCCTCTTTGCAGAGCTCACGTAATTGTGCTATATCTGGCGTCCACCAATATACCTGAGGTTTTGTTTGATAGTAGGGTGTCGATGAACTGACACGTTCCATTGCTACATCACACGCCCTAGAGAGAGCCACCTGAAGTGTCTCGGGAGTCCTTGCAATCTCCGCGAAGTGGACTGCTTCGAGAGCGAAACAAAAAGATTCCGGTAGAAATTGCCCCACCTTCCATCGCCGGCCAGCACGGCGCCAGCGCGGTTTCCGTCGGTGTGCAGGACTTTGTCGATGAAAACGACGCTGCTGTGGTTGAAGTTGGTGTTGATGACGATGAAATTGTATACCATTACCTAAAACAGATGAACTGTCAACATAAAATCGGACATAACGATGATCGCTATACGAATAACTTTTAAGCACTTCCCATGTATTTTAGCGCACAATCGATGGGCTTGCAAAAGTCACGTCTATCACGCTTTCTCCTGCGATTCCTCGTCCGGTGAAAGTTGAGGTATTACCACGGTTTAGCAATATTAGCCCGAGCTGTTCGACGGTATTGAGCAGCTCCTCGCCTTTTCGCTTCGTCCTAGCGCTTCCCCAAACCTCGTGCCAGGCGTTGAAATCCCCTCCTAGCACTACGTTAGGGTGCGCACTTACTTCGATTTCAACTGCGTTAAGGAATTCCTCAAACTCAGCAACAGTCATTCGAGGAGAAGCATAGCAGCTGATGAAGGTTATACCACCAATGTCAGCAGCAACTAGACCCGGTACAGCGCTACCCCACATCCGCTGGATTGGTCGAGATCCAGCAGCTACCACCGCTACTCTTCCCGATGAGTCCACCGCCCAATTACCATTATTTGGTGGCTGTCGGTATAGCTCCGATACCAGTATCACGTCAGCATGTTGTTCCTTCGCTGCTTGAAGCATAAGATTCTGCGAAGTACTACAGTTCGAAATATTAATTTGCAGCGTAATCATCATTGAGAATTAGATTGAACACATTGAGCACTGCCCACACGATGCGGGCCAGCACAAGAAGCACAACGTACTTCTACCTCGCAGGTGGTCGCTAAGTGATCACTGGTACCGAAGCGGATACATACGTTCGAACGATCGACTGGGCTGTGACAGTCTCGCGACACATGGCCCCTTTCCAAACACCGATAGCAACGCAGTTTTTCTATGGGAGTCTGAGGTGCTTCTTTCACTCCACACATGGTGTATAACACCTTTAGGCGTAGTCCAATTATTAGTTTTGCATGAGCCAGGGGCAAGCGAACTCGTGCCCTCTGAGTACCATCTGACAGCTGCCATAGTTGTATAGTCGCGATGCTCGAAGCAGACCCTGTCACGTTCCCGATGGCGCTTCGAATGTCTCCGTCATTTGCTAAGGGATCTACATTCGTTATGATGACCTCAGTCATCTGAGTGAGTACACGGACTGAGCCCTCACCTCGTAGAACTCCTTGTATGCGTGCCATCGCCTCAGAACTGTCAATGCTACGAGCCAATTTAATGCGTAGATTGAGCTTGGCTGTACGACCAATATGCAATTTTTCGTTCATCTCCTCCATTCGCGTCTTCGCGTATTTGTTTGTACACCTGATACCACATTTTACCTGTAAGTGATGTTACCTCAATTATGTCTTGCCGGTTAGGACGTGTCGTCTGAGGTCGATGTTGCGCACCATGCTGCTGGCCCCGGAAACTTTGTTGAGGTTGATGCACGCTTTGTTGATACTGCGTAGATTCCCTCACGTTCCGGCGATTGTCAGACCGACGTGACTTGCGTCGAGTCACCTCGCGCCAAATACCATCTGATTCCACGAAATTAGGAATTGGTGCCCTCCTATACTGGCTTTGAGTCAGCGTCACCTGGCGAGATGTAGACGCTGTGTCCCCATTTGCCACTACCGATGCCATAGAGGGCTGCGGTGAAGATTGCTGCCTCTGCGATAAGGAAGCGGATGGAATGCTCCCTGCAGTTGTTGTAACTACCTTCATTGCCATTCATTGGGCCAGGAGTTTCGTATTCTCCTCACGGATTAGTGCCATGTCGCGCCGGTACTCCTCACGATGTCTGATGGCTTATTCTTTATCACGACGTGCCTCTTCCTTCGTCTCTCGAGATTCTTTCATCAAAATGCTAATTTGAGCTTGTAAGTCCTGTAAAAGCACGGTGAGCTTCATCTACTCCTCTTTCTCTGCTGCTAGCGCCCGCTGTAAGTCTTCCACTGTCTTGGAGACTACGGAGCCAGCGTTCCCAGCGGCCATTGGAGCGCGTAGTGTAGGTATTCCAGAAGCAGGCAACTGCTTCCCCACGCTTGTTTTTGATGTATCCGCTGACATGCTCCGAGTCAATCGCGCATTCTGCATTTGAGATGAAAAACTCATCTTTACCATTGAAACTTGCTCCCCTTTGTGGAGAAAACATTAACTGCCTCCAGCTGCTGTGTGGCTATTATTTCGATGTGTGTGCATAAAATTCGCGGAGTGTAGCAGCACCCTAATCTGTCGTATGACACTGGGTCAAGTGTAAACGCGCCTTAAGCTCGCGATGGATTAAACCGACGCCATTCTTTTTACTTTAATTTACTTCGTTTTTTATGCGGTTTTCTCACTATTTCAACAAATTTGGCGATTAACTGCTGTTATCTTATAAAATGCCTATCTTCTTGCGTCTTTTTACAACAAAATCTGGAAGAAAAACACGAAGCTCCTCTGCCTGGACTGTTGACACTTCACCCCTTGTACGCTATATCTGACTGTACGAGCGAGCTGGGAACTCCTAGCTTGTCGAGTTTAGCGAGAAAAATTGCGTGCGGAAGAGAGTCGAATGCTGCTTTCAGATCTGTATAAATTGCATCGACTTGAGCTCCGGCATCAATTTGACTAGTGCAATAGGTTACAAATTCAACCAGGTTCGTGGTAGTCGACTTTTTTGGCACGAATCCATGTTGATACGGGCTTAGGTAGCTGCGGCATGCATGTAGCAGATGTTTGTATATCACTAGTTCGAACACCTTGGCAATGGCACACAAAGATGTAATACCCCGGTAGTTGATGGCATCTGTCCTGTCACCCTTTTTGTAAATAGGAACCATCCAAGATTTTCTCCATGTTTGGGAAAAGTAGCCATTGGCTAGCGATCCATTGAACAATTTTGCAAGGATAGGTGCTACTGTCGTTTGACAGCGTTTCAGCACGGTAGAAGGAATTCCGTCGGGTCCAGGAGCGAAGGAAGGCTTTGGTTGCGCTAGGGCAGATAAAACGATCTCACTGTCGATGAAAGGAGTGCTCATGTTAATTGCGCCAGCCGGAGTGTTGACGAGAGCAGCATCAATGGTATCGGTATCATTCATGGCCGGAGAAAAGCAATCTGCGAAGCGATCCGCGAAGAGATTGCACATTTCATTAGTGTTGGCACTTGTTGCTCCTTTGTACGTAATAGATTTAGGTGTATGCGTGGATTTTGTTTTGCTGTTGTAGAAGCGCCAAAACGAGTCAGGCCACCTGCAGAGGTTACGTTGGATTTTACTCAAATATCTGCGATATCGAAACATGTTATAGCTGCAGTATAAAGAGTGCGTGTGAAAGTAGATCGAGCGAGATCTTTGGCAGCGGCACGTTTGGTAGTGACGATAAGCAGCTCTTTTTACACGTTTGAGTCGTTTGAGTGTGCGGTCCGCCCAGGGGGGTTGGGTTTAGGACGCTGAACTGGGACGCATACAATAAAGGCTTGCAGCATAAAGGACGAGAATGAACATACTGCTTCGTCAAATGAAACAAAATTGGAACAATGAAAGCTATTGTTAAACATTGATATCATGTCGTTCAGTTTCACATAGTCAGCTTTAGCAAAGTTATAACGATAAAATGCGGTTGTCGTCGAGTTTTGTCGAGTCGTCGAATTGCGTCGGGTCGACGAGTTAATACGTATATTGAAGTCAAACGCCGGATGGTAGGAGTCAAGAGGTACAAGCGGAACAACACTTGGAAAGACAGGCGAACACAATTTAGCTGCAGCATTGTTAGCGTAGAGCAGGTCAAGCATGCGTCCGTGATGTGATTAAGTTGCACTAATCCGTTACATTTAAATCCATCCACAAAGGTGTTGTTGGCCAGTGAGCGCGCAGTTGGTTCATAGTGCATGATTGATGAGTATGCTGGCGTGGACCAGCTTATGCTAGGCTGATGGAAATCGCCAATTACAAACAACAGATCCGAAGGCTTCAGTGTGAGAGTGAAGCCGCTGATACAATCATCTAGAGAGCGAAGAGTCAATATCTCGGAATTGAGCTGCGTTGTCAGAGCATGAGGCTTGCCGTGTTTGTTGCGTGCAATGAGCGGAACTTCGTCTAGTTGATAAAAAAGCGATCGATTGTAGACTGGTACAGGTGCGGAGATGAAGCGCGGTGGTTTTGGGGCGGTCCAGAAGCAAGTGTTGGGTTGGGTGCTTCCAAGGTATCATTCACCGGGGGGTGACACTGTTGTGATGATGTTGTTTCAGGACCAGGTGGAGTAGACGTGCGCGCGGCTAAACGGTGAGTCGTTTTTGGTGTGCGTGTGGTGTAGCGGTGATCAGTACTAGTTGCTAGTGTGCGTGTTGTAAAGCGGTTTCGGGTGGGTATAGGAGATGAGGTTTGGTGGTCGTATTGACGGGATGGAAAAAACTCATGTACACCGATACCGACGGGCCAGGTGGCTGGTGTGAGTGCCGCATCTCGAAGGATAGCCGGGACTCTCACTTTGAATGAAAGCCAATTCATGCTGTGCACACTAACCCTTCTTCTCAGCAGGCAATACGCTATAACGTCATCGGTGGCTAAGCGACGCTTTACAGAAGCGACCACTTGTTCCACAGTGACGGCTGTTGATAAGCGGGATAGGCGGATCCAGATCCTATCTGTGAATGGCTCACGAGGTGCAGCTTAAAGCGGTAATGATAACGGATCGGTTCCCACCAGTTCATGAGGTTGTGTAGGTGCTGGCTGGACGGCAATCGTGGTATTGGTGTATGCGTTTGGCGATGACGCGGCACAAAGGATGTTACCGCGACTGTTTACAATTATGTTTACACCAGGAAAAGCCAAATGCTCGATTAAGCGCCTCCGCTTTCTACCAGTAGCCGGTCGAGGATCAGGATTCCGAATGTGAGGCGTGGATGCTGTTTGAAGGAGGGTAAAACCACTGCGAACTTCGGCGACAATAGGCTCAACGAGCTTGCCGATAGCTGCTACAGCTGAGGTGAGGGCGGCTTGGAAACCGACCTGGGCGCCTATTTCTTTTACTGAACGGCAGCGCGGATTTGTAAGAATGTTAGTGCAGCCAATGCAACTTCAGTGCAGGTCGACATTGGACCATACTACGTCAATCAGATCAGGGGGCAATTTGCAACAGCCGCGGTGGAACGTAACGTCACAATATGCACAACTGATGATGCAGCCGGTGGCCTCTAGCGGTTCAGCACACGAGAAGCAAATAGCCGCCATCGCGAAATCACGTGTAATCACAGCACAACACTGCTAAGCCGAGCAGGAAAAACAGCAGGAAACCACAGTTGTAGTGCAACTAAACAATTCGCCAAAACGAAACGATGATGTGAATCAGTTCAATAGTCCGCAGAATAGGCAACAATGCGATGCGACGCAGAAAACACAAGAAAATTACTGAAAAATCACGGAGCGCGACGAAAGTGCGGCCGAACAGTTAAACGTCAAACGTCCAATTTTCCATACCAATTATCCATACCAATGAGAATCCTAGGCGTGATGTCAGTGTATGAATTAAGCTTTAAGCCTCTCAAATGCTCGAATGTGCTTTGAAGTTTCTCTGCGCTAAGTGACTATCTCGGTAGCGCCAGACTCTGTACAGTATGCACATTTGGTAAGACATACACCTTGCCGATGTCATCACGTCCTGACAAACTTAACGATACCCTCACTGAATTCTTCTCATCTCTTTTCTGATTTCCGGTCCACCAGAAGCACAACGGATAAGGAGTTCCTTGCAGGCCAAGTTCTTCTACCAAAGCATGTTCGACGAACGTGGCGGACGAGCCGTCATCCAAGAACGCAAACATATCAACTTTGCGGCCATTGCCATGAAGTGTAACTGGGACATAACGGAAGAGTGGCGGCTTCGCTAACGCGGTTTGGTGGTGGTTGCTCATATGGTGTCCGCCGGTTCCAACTGATAGCGCTTTGGCTGTGGTTCTCCGACCATCATGAAGCAATCTGTTGTGCAGGAAAACGCAACCATTTGTGCCACACGGCGTTCTTCTTTCACAACGATTAAAGTTTCGTTCAAGACATTTGCGACAAAGATGTTTCTCTCGCACTGCTCGCCAACGGGCGTCTATGTCCATGGCAAGAAAATCAGAGCAGCTTTCTACGTTGGCGCATTGTTGTTGGCATACTGGGCAACGTGGTGTGGCTCTGCTAGAACTCGATGCAGTGTGTCGCGCTGGAGCGGCAGTGAGATGCGCATTCACGTGTCGATGTTGCCTGTTCGCTGTGGTATTCGATGCAGTTCTTGTATTATACGGACTTTCTGGAACGTGTACCGAAGAAACAGTCACCAAACTGGCTGCTTGGACCAAATGATTCAGCCAATCATTGAAGCTCGACAACGCTACACGTCCCAAGTTCATTTGATGACATCCCCAATTGAGCTTTAGCGACGAAGGCAAGCGCTCTGTCAGCTCGTATAACAAAGCCACATTAAACATGTATTCGTCGAGACCTGTGGCTGTGATTGTCGCACAAAGATTCTGGACTGCGATCCCAAAGTCTATCAGCGTATCGAGGCGATCCTGTTAAGGCGCGGGCATGGCGCGCACCTTATTTACTAGCGAGTGAACAATAATCTCAGGACGACCGTAGAGCATTTTTAATGTGCTGATAACGTTTGGTACATTGGATGGATGCATCAAGA
Organism: Anopheles merus; assembly: GCF_017562075.2. Taxonomy (NCBI): domain Eukaryota; kingdom Metazoa; phylum Arthropoda; class Insecta; order Diptera; family Culicidae; genus Anopheles; species Anopheles merus. The sequence goes on along the minus strand of NW_024427611.1, from coordinate 106,932 downwards.
GGCAACGTACTGACTCTAACGCCTTTCCCTTCAGAGCCTTTTGAAGTCGGTCTAGGTTGTCCACATCGTTGTAGACGTACTCCTCCGTGGTATATTCGAAGGAGAAAAGAAACATCGGCCCCTCTTCGGGGTTGCCGGCGAACGTCGGCAGGTCCCGTAGCCGTACTCCACCATGTCTAACCGTGTATTGCATCTGCGAAGGATCAAAGGCTGAGAAAACATTCGCCTGAAATCTTTCCGGAACGATACTCACGCGTGGTTGCTGAGAAGACGTTCCCTGATGACCAGTTGCGCTTGTTTGCTGATGCGTTGTTCCCTGATGACCGGTTGCCTGGAACGATTGCATCAACTCGTTCCGTTCCCTAAGCTGCTTGATCTCCAGGACTTCTAAAGCTCGCTGTAGGTCACGATCTCAATCAGGCTGCGTGGCTGGAGGCTGGCTGGGCCCAGCGTTCTGGTCTGCGTCTCTACGCCGAGTCGCAAAAGTGCTAGCTCGCGCGTTGTAACGCAAAAAATCCGGGAAAGCAATGCTCGATCGAGACGGTGCGCTCGCAGGTTCACGGTCCGTGTCGCCGCGGTCAGGTGTACCTTGCGTTAATCTTCGCGGTACGGGCACGGCCGAAGGAAGGAGCACATCTTCTGCGGTTCCCTGGCTGACTGGGGAGACCGTGCCTCCACATTGCGCGTTCAGCGACACTCCAAGGCCCCGTGATACACTCGGGCTTAACTGAGCGATTTGCGCGGTTAGCCGGATGAAGCTTTCGTTAGCCTCCCTGGCTTGCTGGACCAAATCCTGTATCGAAACAGTGTCTTCCTCTAAATCGTGCACCGGGGAAAGTTGTCGCACTGTCGAATTCGCGGCAGGGTTGGACTCAACGTTCTTGCGGTTCATGTTCACTCAACTAAGCTTCACACGGGCTTTCACAAATTAAGAAGTGAATTTTTTAAAATGTTCTAGAAGCAAAGTTCTTTCTTCAACTGAAACTTTAAACGTGATCTTTTAACTTGTCGTTTACTGCACTATTTTATTGCTCAATTCTTACAACGTAGCAAAGTAAATTTTCGCGGCAGATCGGTTAAAAAATTTCTCGTACGCTTTCCTATGCCGCACCTTCAGCCCTACCGGGAGCCTTGCTCGTAGCCTGTTACACACTCCCTGCGTTAGGTGCGCTCTGCACACACTTAGCGCACATCGCTAAGTTGCGGCGTGATAGTGTGCGTGAGCGCAGTGTCGATTCCTGGATGTCGACCAGCAGCAGCGCAACTGCTACGGCGAATCCAGGGCTCGGCACGTCTATCCACAACATCTCCCCCTTTTAATAACCCGAAGGATCGAACCGATGCGGGTGGTATTCCACAACAGAATACCAGCGTGGTGACACCCTTCGACCGATGGTACGTAGTGGGGCTCGTGATGCTGCTGCGCTCATGTTCCCGGAGCGGCGGCGAGGATGCCGCGTTCGCGTTCCTCGGGTTGCGGCTGTTGCTCCCAGAGCGGCGGCGATGAAGCCGCGTTCGCTGTCCTCGGGTCGCGTCTGCGATTATGCCGCGTTTGCTGTCCTCGGGTAGCGTCTGCTACGGTGATCTGTTGTCCCGGGGCGGCGGCGATGATGCCGCGTTCGCTGTCCTCGGGTTGTAGCGTCGCTGCTACGCCTGCCGGGAGGTGGCGGTGGTGCCGCGATGAAACCTTGCGCTGGCAGTGCCATGACCGGCGACAGCAATGGCCGGCCACAGCAATGGCGTTTCTGGCTGGACGTGCTGGTATTTGCTGCAGGTGAGGCGGAACCTGTCGACGCCAATGAGGGTTGCTGTGCTGCAGCTGAGGCGGAATGTGTCGTCGCCTATGATGCGAGGCTGCTGCGTTGCAGCCAAGGCGACTTACGTGTCGCCGTTGGTGATGCGGGGCTCGAGCCGGGGCGTAATGTGCCGTCGCCCTGGATATGCAGCTGCAGTGGGTGGTGTGTAGCCGGCTGCCCAATGCAGCGGTCGCCAGTGATGGAACAGCAGCCGGGGCCACGGTGTCTGCAGTGGCGGTGGCCCGATGTTCCGCGGTATCGGCACAGGGAACCGTGCCATCGCGATGGCCGCTGTAGTGACGCTGCAGAAAGGCCAGATGAAACGCGATGGCTGCCGCGGGTTCTGTAGGATCCTCCTTGTGCAAGAGAATCCCATCCTCGTCGCCACTTTTATGTTTTGGAACTATTACCACATTTATTGCACGAATTAAAATAATAAATAAATACAAATAAAACTTATAATGGGCCGCGCGCATGAGCCGCACCGTCAGCCCTACCGGGAGCCCTGCTCGACCGGTAGGCTGTTACACACTCCCTGCGTTAGGTGCGCTCTGCACACACTTAGCGCACATCGCTAAGTGCAGCGTGATAGTGTGCGTGAGCGCAGTGTCGATTCCTGGATGTCGACCAGCAGCAGCGCAACTGCTACGGCGAATCCAGGGCTCGGCACATCTATCCACAACACTAAACAGAAAAGCAACCGGAGTGGTATTGCTTGATTCAGAGAAAGCATTCGATTCTATATGGCATCAAGGGCTAGTTTACAAACTCATAAGATTTATCTTTCCAAGATATCTAATCAATATAATACAATCATTTATTTCTAACCAGCAGAACAACATTCACGTAGCAAATTCCACATCGAACCCATACACACCGTTGGCAGGTGTACCCCAAGGTAGCACACTGTCACCATTATTATCTAGTATATACATATCAGACATTCCAATAATGCACAACTGCGAGCAATACTTATATGCAGATGATTTTGCATTGTCATCTACCGCTAAAAATCCAAAAACCATAATTAAAAATCTTGACATTGGCCTAAAGAAGTACGCGCGAAACTGCAAAAACTGGAAGTTAAAGTTAAACGAAACGAAAACCAAAGCTATATTCTTCACGCTTAATACTAGCCAGCGTAAGCTACCAAATTCTAGACTCATGATCAACAGTAATCCAATTGATTGGAAGGATTCTATTAAATATTTGGGAGTATATCTAGACAAACGACTGACATTTAAAACTCACATAAACAAGCTGAGTGTTAAATGCAAAAACAGTTTTAGAACTCTGTATTGTTTCCTCAATAGGAAATCAAAACTTAATTTCAAAAAAAAATTATTATTGTACAAAGCATAATGGTAGTAGATTGGTCCAGTTCGCCGCAGCGAACAATCTGGTTGTAGGAAGTATCAAATTTGCGCGCAAGAAAATCCACAAGGTTACATGGGCGCACCCTGATGGAGAATCCTTCAACCAGATCGACCACGGGTTAATAAGCCGCCGACAACAGTCGAGTCTGTTAAATGTCAGAACATATCGAGGAGCCAATATCGATTCCGATCACTACATGGTTGGCTTAGTGATACGTTGTAGAATCGCCCACCTCCGCGCCAATGGGGGCGGAGAAAACACGCAGCCTCGGCTCAACACGGACTCTCTAAGGGACATTACTGTCCAACAGGAATTCAAAGCCGCTTTAGAAAAGTCTCTACTACCAGAAAATAGATATGAAACTACGAGCGAGAGGTGGAACGCTCTAAAAACAAAAATAATAAACTGTGCAAGAAATATACTCCCACCACGTCGTAGCAACACCAAATCTGGCTGGTTCGACGATGAATGCAGACAAGTGACCGAACGTAATAATACTGCATACCGAGCAATACAGCAACGGCATAGAACGCGGGCATGCGCAGAGGAATATTCACGGCTCAGACGCGAAGAGAAACGAGTTCACCGCTCCAAGAAGCATACTTTGGTAGAGCAAAACATGTGGGAACTCGAGCAAACCAGAGAGGCATACGGACCGACACGAAAGTTTTACCAAGCGATAGCAGGTCACCGAAACAACGTTGTACCTAAGGATACCTGCTGTCGCAACAAGGATGGAGATCTGGTCAATAACCAGCCAGAGGTCCTCTCGCGGTGGGCTCAGTACTTTGATGAATTACTCAACGACCAGTTTAGCGAACAGCTAGAAGCGCCACTAGCAGATAGTGTCTAGCATAGAAGAAACACGAAAGGCTGTCCGTCGGCTGAAAAATAACAAGGCACCCGGAACCGACGGAATTGCAGCCGAACTGGTCAAGAATGACGGTGCACGACTAGAAAACGAGATTCATCAAATTGTTACTGAGGTGTGGGATAGCGAATTGATGCCTTGTGATTGGAATCTCGGCATCATCTACCCCATATACAAGATGGGAGATAGGTTGGACTGCAACAACTACAGGGGTATTACGGTGTTGAATACCTCTTGTAAAATATTCTCCCTGATCCTTCAGGATCGCCTTGTCCCGCACGTCGAAGAGATAGTTGGAAACTATCAAAGAGGATTCCGAAACGGAAAATCAACCACTGATCCGATCTTCACCATGCGGCAGATATTGGAGAAGATGGCTGAATACAGAAGCGACACATACCATCTCTTCATAGACATCAAAGCCGCATACGATAGCATAGCCAGGGTAAAACTGTACGACGCTATGAGCCCATTTGGAATCCCGGCCAAACTGATAAGGCTAGTAAGAATGACTATGACTGTTCCCAGCACGTCAGGGCAATTAACCCGTAACGGTACTCTCGTCGAAGCGAGGACGATTGGAAGCAACTCTGATCCTTTCGATCCCAAAGCCAACCAAATAAATAAGACTTATTTCTAGGGCTGTGAGAAGTTCAATTTATTGCTCATTTTTAATGCGCGAGCCCTTCTCGCAACGCGTGCTATTATAGCGATACGTTATTTACACTTACATGAGAAGGCCGGCCTAACATTTTTCTTTACTTCCTAGACTAACTTAGTGTCCTAATTAATTAATTAAACCTAAAATTCTACCTTACTAATCCTTAAATAATTGTATGACTCAACTTCAATTTCCTAAATTCACATAATTTGTTTCATTTCTTACTATTAATTTATCCAAATTAAACCTAACGCTCCTACGCTCATCCCTTATAACTTCCTATGCTCTCTATTGTCGCTTACTTCCGTAAGCGAGATAGAATACGCTTACGCGCACATCTAGGGCATTGCTCTTCCGAGAAGAGCAATTCGAGGGCGGCGCGCCGTTGAACCGATCCTAGCCGTTCGCTCATTCCTAGGTTGCCCTCTCCTTCTAACATGTCATTCTGCTACGTTTAGCCTCTCTCTCTCATCCTAGCCTCCTGAGAGTGGCACATCGTTAGACCAGAGGAGTCAAACTAGTAGGGGGTGGCGAGCCACTACCGGGCTAGTACAAATATTATATTTTCGTCAGCGACATTCTTTCCCCTGTAATTCCTCGTAGAGGGGTTACATTACTAAGCTGACGAAACTATGATTTTGTAATTTCTTCCTCCTTACGAACTCCTAACCTAGCTATCTTCACCGCTGGACGCTTCAGTGTTGTTTTACTTACTTTTATTGTTACTGAACGAACCCGTTTATCGTGAATTTTCGTGACTATTCCCTTAAACCATTTTCCGCGGGTCTGCTCATCAGGGAATGTTACAATATCGTTTACGCGTAGTGGCTTCACCGGACTCAACCATTTTTCTCTCTTGACTAGTCGAGGTAGAAATTCCTTGATCCACCTAGACCAGTATTGTTGAGCGATATATTGCGATTTCTTCCACCCTTTCTTTAGTACATCGACATCCGTTATCTTACCCTGAGTAGGTTCCGCTTCTCCAGAACACCCAATAAAAAATTGACTCGGAGTGAGGGGTTCGTCATCCTCATGATCGTGGGGGGTGTGGGTTAGAGGTCTATTATTTATCATAAATTCGATCTCTATCAGAGCATTTCTTAAAATGTGCTCAGGGTATGGCTCATGACTAATCGAAAGCAGACTCTTCACTTCTTGTACCATGCGTTCCCATGCTTCGGCAAAATGTGGTGACGCGGGTGGATTGAAATGGAATTCTATTCCCTCCGTAGCGCATTTTTCTTGCTAAATTCCTATTTCACGGCATGCTCCCACAAAATTCGTTCCGTTATCGCAATACAAGTACCCCACCTTTACCCGTCTATGTTGCATTGAGCGCAGACATATAAGAAACGAACTTGCGCTAAGATCATTTGCAAGTTCCAAGTGCACGGCTCTAGTAGTGAGGCATGTAAATAGTGCACACCAACGTTTTTCAGTTCGCCGTCCTATCGATACCGTTAGTGGCCCAAAATAATGTGCACCCGTGTGTGTGAAAGATTTAATAAATGGTGCTGTTCTACAAGCTGGTAAGGCTGCCATCAAGGGCGCTTGGGGTTTAGCACGGTCGTTTCTACACCGTTGGCAATTTGTTACCACCTTTTTCAGCGCTGCTCTTAAATCAATAACCCAAAAATGCTGACGAATTGGTGCTATGACTGTTTCCGGTTTTTTATGCCAATATTTTTCATGGTAGTAACGAAGAATAAGTGTAGTTATGTAGTTATTTTTCGGAAGTATTATCGGTCTATTGGTTTCTTCGCCTAAGAATTGTACTCTTGTCAGACGACTCTCAGCCCTCATTACTTTTTCTTTGTTTAGAGTAGGACAAAGGGTTCATAATGGGCTCTTATTGGGAATGGGATGTCCTGCAGACAGCAGCACCATCTCTTCATTAAACCCTTCCCATTGGGCCTTTTTGACTAATATTTTTTCCACCGAGTCCAATTCCTCCTTTGTTATAATGGGAGACCATGACTCGGGTTTTGCCTTAGCTTTTAACCAATCGAAATATTTTAGACAAACAGCAAGAGATTTTTGTAGCTTGAGCCACCTTGATGAGCAATCTACGTTAATAACACTCCAATCTGTTGACCGTTTTAGCTGTGCAACTGTGTCGCATTTACTCCATAGTTACCACTTCTATCTTTTTTGTTGAGTGTTTATAATTATTAGGAATGCAGGCCCTTTAAACCATATTGATGGTCCGTTAGTGACCTTAGTGGCTTTGTCTGCTGGGTTTTCCTTTGTACCTATCCAATGCCATTGATTCGAGCAGCTTCGATTTAAAATTTCCCCTATCCTTAGAGCTACGAATTGTTTATATTTTCTTGGTTCCGAGGTGATCCACGCTAGTACTGTCTTCGAATCAGTCCAAAAAAGTTCTTCATCTAATTCCATCCTCATTTCTTTCGAAACAGTTTCTGCTAGTCTGGCCCCTACCCAAACGACCAGAACGCGATGAATGGGTAAAACTATGGACCTGAGATGGGGCCCTATCTCAGTACGCAAACTGGTATCCAAAGGCAGACAATTTTAGACTTATTTTTTGAGAGAGAGCAAAAAAGCTGATGCTCCTCCCTCTCTCCCCATTCTCTCACTAATATTGTTTAAATGAGTTCTAGGAGAGGGGGAAAGGGGAGATATGTTGCAAGTGGTTTACATATAATTTACTGTGATGGGAGACACCGTGACGCCAATATCGAGATTTTGATATAGGGCGGCGTTGGTTTTTGGTATATCGGCGTTCCGTGTGGACCACGGAAGCTAAATGGAAATGCTCTGTATATTTCCGTACCGTATCGCATTGCGGCGGAACCTTACAAATGTTATTGCGCGGTCGAATCAGGAATCGCGCATCGGATCGATGGAAGAAGGGAGTACGAACGAGGGGGGAGAAGAGGAAGCACAGAGAAAAACGCTGCACATTCACTCATACATTCTTACAGCAGCAGGCAATTCGCGAGAACATGAAATCGGGAGAGTATATTTTGACGCTCGCGAATGAGTGCAAGCAGGTGCGGTATAGAAGATAGAGCAAGACAGCCCAGTTTTTGTTCAAGCTAGGTCCAAAATGTTTCCTTGGATAGAACTGCTGCTTGTAGCTCCAGGCGTGGGATCGACAAGGGTTTCGTGGGTACAACGCGGGATTTAGCAGCTACGAGACTAATATCAACCCCCTTTTTGTGCGTGGTGCGTAAATACACCACTGCTGCAAACGCCTTTTCAGATGCGTCTACAAATACGTGAAGCTCACGCCTTAGCACCTCTGATGCCGATGAGTAGCATCTGGGAATGTTAATTGACTCCACTTCCTTCACCCTTACCACCCATTACTGCCATCTCCTTTGCAGCTCCGCTGGCAACTTATCATCCCAATCCAATCCTTGCCTCCAGATGCCTTGCATTAATATTTTTGATTCCACCACGTAATTAGCAATTAATCCCAAGGGATCGTAAATGTTCATTGTGTTTGATAGTAATATTCTTTTAGTGGCATTCCCTCCTGTTTCTATTAAGCCTTATATTATATTTATAAGTGAGTCCCTTTCTCTATCCCACCACTGACCGAGGATTTTATCGTATGTGTTGTCTGATTCACATATTTTCATCAGGTTGGAGTCACTCACTTTCTCTTTAGGTATACTTTCCAATACTTGAACTGAGTTCGATAAAAAAATTTTGATATAGAATTTCGCTTCATCGTGTATCTTTATCACTTCCTTTGTTCTCTTGATCGCCAATTCATCGGAATCGAAACTGTCTAGATAGGGTTGCTACGATAAAGAAATCTTTGAGCACACCGGCCCTCCTGCCTTATGCCCACTTGGTGAAACATTTCCTTGATGTCAGCTGAAATGCTCACGCGTCCCTCTCTAAAGCGGATCAGTATGCCGAAAAGAGATGCAACTGCATCAGGTCCGGACAGCAATTGTGAATTAAGTGAAAGGCCATTATTTTTTGCTGCAGCATCAAATACAAGTCTCGGTTTAGGTTTGGGCTTGTTGTAATTTATTATAGCAAAGTGCGGTATGTAATTTAGTTTGGGGTTATGTTCATCTTTCAATAGATAGTTCCCTTCGATCGCTTGAGCGTATCCCTTTTCACAATATGCATTGTATTCACTCTTCGTGATACAATTTCTTTAGTATCGCGTCTCTTTCCATCTTCCTTTCTAAACATTGCAGTCTTCTTAGTGCTTGATCGAAGCTTTCCGGGAGTCTGATCTCATCTCTCTTCCATAGTAGACCTATTTCATACCCGTTCTTCGTTTTATTTAATGTTTCCTTCATTAGTATTTTTGCTCTCTCTTCTTCTTTTGATTGAGGCAAGTTGGTGTCGAGCTTAACACCGAACTCTTCGGTAGAAAAATATCCTTTCATTAGATCCGCCATAGTTTTTTCTTCTTTGCCATTCTCCATGAGAGAAAACAATCTTTCCTGTTTTGATTTTGAACTACTTGCTCCTAGTAATACCCACCCCAGGTGGGTTTGCATAGCTATTGGTCCTCCCGCTCGTCCTAATTTGGTGCGTAATGCACATATGAGGTGAGCATGTGGTAATCCGATAATTATTTTGGGTAGTCCATCACGATAGCTTGCTAGATCAATTCCCTTTAAATGCCGATATTTTCTTTTAAGCCCTGCTCCATCAACGGTTTGTTTTGGTAGCTCCATTGACTCTACTGTTCTCAGGCCATCAAGGTTAATAAATTTTCCAGACTGGTCCTTAATCAAAATGGACACAGTTTGGCTGCCTGGTTCCTCCTGAATGGATCCGTTTGTCCAAGCCAAATAAAATCCCTCCACTTGCAGTTCTTCTTTGAGATCGCGTAAAATCAAACTCGCAAAAGACCCTGAGTCCATAAAGGCAAAGGTATCAAGTTCATTATCCCCGTGGCGAATGGTCACAGGTATAATTTGAAAGTATATTTCAGATTCTGAATTGAAATACGATGGAGCAAGGTGTGGTGTCTTCCCCGACAACCATATTGCCTGCATTGCGGAGGCAAATAACAACTATGTGTATCGTGGTTAGTTTGATTGCAACAGTCAACACAGATGCGCATACGTCTCATGGTTTTCCATCTTAGTTCTATTGGCATATTTTTAAATTCTTTGCAATCAGTGGCTCTGTGATCATAGCCACAAATGAGGCATCTAAATCGAGATCTAGGAGGTGGATTGTTCTAAGAGTTGTTTCGTTGCTGCAGTCGAGTATCGCGATTGACAGATTGAATATTATGTGGGAGCCTTTGAGAATTGTCTTGTTTCTTAGTGGTTTCGGCTGTTAGAATTATTGCTAACTCTTCCGTAGGCTTCAACCATGTGGCAAAATTTTTCAATGTTTTTATTTTATTTTTTTCAGTTTTTTTATTATCATATCACCACCTTTCCTTTATATTAGGTGGAAGTCTTTGTGCTAATTCTTTCAAGAGGTTTCATTGGTCGTTGAGGTATTCTTCTTGATCCAGCGTTACCATGTTCACCACAAGGTTGTTTAAGGCGTGCATGAAAGCTGTGATTGACTTCGGCCTTTGCATTGTAGGATTCTCAACGTTCATTAATTCCTTCAACAGCGCGTTGTAAATCAAATCGGGCGCTCCAAATTCTTGCTCTAGACGCTTTATAATTAAATCGACGTTCTGCGCATCGAGCATTAATCCGTCTACGCATGTCGCGGCTTCCCCCTTTAATGATCTTTGTAGGCGAGTTAGATTTTCCAAATCGGAAAATTTTCCTTCCGAAGAAGTTTTATCATAAACGGATTTAAAATGCGTCCATTTTTTTAAATCCCCATCGAAAATCGGAAGCTCCATCAAAGAGTCCTTTGTTGCGCGCTCCTTCAATGCGTCAACAATTCCCCTGATAAGCACTTCGGAAACCAAGCTAGTGTTGTTTGCCGATGCGCTTGTCGATGCAACATTCCCTTCTTGCGTCTCGCGTTTTTGTGGTTTATCTCTTTTCTGCTTTTTTAATTCTGTTTGTAGCTCTAGCATTTGCGCAGCTACTCTAGCAATATTGGGGTTCGTTTCCTCCAAGTCGCTTATCTTGGTTTCGAGTCGCTTTTGCATTTCGACCTGCATTTCTATAACTCGCATCATTTCCGCGCGATCTTCCTTCATTTTGACTATCTCCTCCCTTAAATGCCCTTGCTCGTTTTCTTCCCCTCCCAAAAAAGGACAATTTTCTCCTTAGAATTGGCCATTTTACTCACGATTTCGCAGTATTACGCTTCGCTGGTGTTACTAGGCTTGTAACAATGTTGACGTTACGCTGCCACTGCTCTGCTACCGCTGCTCTGCTACCGCTGCTCTGCTACCGCTGCTCTGCTACTGCTGCTCTGCTACTGCTGCTCTCCTGCTGCTGTTGCACTTCTCACTTGACCGGGAATGGCGTCCACCGGTTGCTGCTCGGGCGGGTGACCCTTCTTCCTTCCTCGTTGGCCGGGAATGGCTTCCTCCGGCTTTCACTTCACTGCACTTCCCTTCACTGCATTAACCGGCAATGGCGTCCTCCGGATAGCGGCTTTAGCGGGTGGGCCTTCTTCCTCGTTGGCCGGGAATGGCTTCCTCCGGCATTCACTTCACTGCACTTCACTTCATTGCACGGGCTGGGAATGGCGTCTTCCGGATAGCGGCTTGGGCGGGAGGCCCTTCTTCCTCGTTAGCCGGGAATGGCTTCCTCCAGCTTTCACTTCACTGCACTTCCCTTCACTACGCTGGCCGGGAATGGCGTCCTCCGGATAGCGGCTTGGGCGGGTGGCCCTTCTTTCTCGTTGGCCGGGAATGGCTTCCTCCGGCTTTCACTTCACTGCACTTCACTTCACTGCGCTGGCCGGAAATGGCGTCCTCCGGATAGCGGCTTGGGCGGGTGGCCCTTCTTCCCCTCGTTCCTCGTTCCTCCTGGCTCGTCCTTCCTGCTTTCCGTGCCGGGAATGGCGTTCTCCGGCTGGCTCGTGCCGGGAATGGGGTCCTCCAGCTGGCTCGTCCTTCCTTCATTCCGTGCCGGGAATGGCGTCCTCCGGCTGGCTCGTGCCGGGAATGGGGTCCTCCAGCTGGCTCGTCCTTCCTTCATTCCGTGCCGGAAATGGCGTCCTCCGGGTGGCTCGGAACCTTCTCTTGCTCTGGGTCTTAAGGTAGAGTTACTATCCTCTCTGGAGCCAACAATGTTTCCAGCACGTCAGGGCAATTAACCCGTAACGGTACTCTCGTCGAAGCGAGGACGATTGGAAGCAACTCTGATCCTTTCGATCCCAAAGCCAACCAAATAAATAAGACTTATTTCTAGGGCTGTGAGAAGTTCAATTTATTGCTCATTTTTAATGCACGAGCCCTTCTCGCAACGCGTGCTATTATAGCGAAACGTAATTTACACTTACATCAGAAGGCCGGTCTAACATTTTTCTTTACTTCCTAGACTAACTTAGTGTCCTAATTAATTAATTAAACCTAAAATTCTACCTTACGAATCCTTAAATAATTGTATGACTCAACTTCAATTCCCTAAATTCATATAATTTGATGCATTTATTACTATTAATTTATCCAAATTAAACCTAATGCTCCTACGCTCATCCCTCATAACTTCCTATGCTCTCTATTGTCGCTTACTTCCGTCTTCCGAGAAGAGCAATTCGAGGGCGGCGCGCCTTTGAACCGATCCTAGCCGTTCGCTCATTCCTAGGTTGCCCTCTCCTTCTAACATGCCATTCTGCTACGTTTAGCCTCTCTCTCTCTCTCATCCTAGCCTCCTGAGAGTGGCACATCGTTAGACCAGAGGAGTCAAACTAGTAGGGGGTGGCGAGCCACTACCGGGCTAGTACAAATATTATATTTTCGTCAGCGACAATGACCAACGTCACATGCTAAGTGAGGGTGGATGGAAAACTCTCAGGACCTTTTGCTACCACCAAGGGTCTGCGCCAGGGGGACGGGCTTGCCTGCCTCCTATTCAACTTGGCGCTAGAGAGGGCCATCCGCGACTCGATGGTGGAGACTACGGGAACCATCTTCTATAAGTCAACCCAGATCCTGGCATACGGTGATGATATAGACATCATTGGTCTGCGGCTCTCCTATGAGGCAGAAGCCTACCAAGGGATCGAGCAGGCGGCAGGGAACCTCGGATTGCAGATAAACGAGGCAAATACCAAACTGATGGTGGCAACATCAGCGGGTCTACCAACAAATAATCAGAATCTACGTAGGCGTGACGTGCAGATAGGTGAACGCACTTTTGAAGTCGTCCCACAATTCACCTATCTTGGGTCAAAGGTCAGCAACGACAATAGCATGGAAGCTGAGTTGCGCGCAAGGATGCTGGCGGCCAACCGGTCATTCTACAGCCTGAAAAAGCAGTTCACCTCAAAGAACCTGTCACGACGAACGAAGCTGGGACTATATACTACCTATATAGTACCAGTACTCACATACGCCTCTGAGACATGGACGCTGTCCAAATCTAACGAAACCCTCTTAGCCGCGTTCGAGAGGAAGATACTCAGGATACTTGTCCCCGTATGTGTGGAAGGACAATGGAGGAGCCTCTATAATGACGAGCTATACGAGGTGTACGGCAACCTCACTGTCGTACAGCGTATAAAGCTCGCCAGGCTCCGGTGAGCTGGCCATGTTATACGCATGGAAACGGACGACCCAGCCCGTAAAGTCTTTTTAGGCCGTCCACAAGGACAGAGGAGGCGTCCGCCATGAAGGCCGGGATAACGGACTTGCAGACGAAGGCGCGAGACCGTGAGCGGTTTCAGACACTCCTGAGGCAGGCCAAGACCGCAAAGGGGTTGTAGCGCCGGATAAGTAAGTAAGTATAACATACGCTTCACCAGTATGGTCCAATTGTGTGGATTGTCATAAGTTGACACTTCAAAGAATACAAAACAAATTTCTTAAAGCTATAATTAAAGTCCCACCTAGGTACAGAACAGCTCAAATGCACATAGATTGTAATGTATCTGCAATATCCTGTAAATTATCATTGTTAAAATCTACATATAATATAAAATGCTCATTTAGCATATATCCAGTTCTGAGAGAATTATGCACTTAACCAGTTAGATTGAAGGTATAAATCTAATTTAGGTTGTAAATAATACTAGGTAACTTAGTATGTAAGATTTATTATTAAGATTAGAATTGTGTGAGGTTCATTTCTTCTTTCACACTAGGGGTTTTTTTCCAAAGCACTTTTCCCCTATAATTTCTTGTTTCTGATTGCATAAGCTATGCAATGCAGTAAAACATAAACCTAAAGCTACCTAAATCAATCTAAACAATGAGTAGAGAAGCTTATTTCGGGCCCATTATAGTATGATATAACGCCGCAAATGTATGACCAACTTATAAATATGGAAAAAATCAACTATCTAAATAACTGTTTTACTGCTTTATACATTCCAATTGAGTTTAGACTAGCAGCATACTTTTTTTGAAAAGTCGCAATCGATTCTTGACTAGCATCCTCCATTTTTGATTACGATCAATGGATTATTGACTAGGAGCAATTGATTTCAGCAGACTGGTTGCTGGCGCGGAGTGACCAGATTGTTTTAAGAGGTTATCGGTAGGAATTCTAAATCAATTACGCTATTTTTCTATATGACAGTCTAAGAGCGTCGCATTTGTAACACCCGGTGTGACAGATAGACTTGGAGAATAATCTGTGAAAAATATTATATTTCTTCCGTCCACTGGTTTAAAGCATTAGTTTTAATGCTATATATCATCCACAAAATAAGAGATATTTTATCTGAAAGGTTTAATTCTTGTTTTTTCGAATTGATAAATATCCATAAAATGTATCTAATAACATTAACCACTAACTAACTAAGTAAAACAAATAAACTAAATAAAAATCATCCAAGCATCCGCTGTAAAGGAACGTTCATCAGCCTTTACTAGAGTTTTATGATAGATATTTGTGCATTCCATAGCCTCACTCAGTAGACCGGTCGTTCGTAATGGGCGTCTCCAACTGCACCCTCTTCCCTTCCCTCCACTATGGCGCTCCACCACGTGGAAGAGGCAATTGAAGTCACCATTACTACTACGGTACAGGGCTCCTTTCCCTCCTTTCCATACTTTCCCTCCTTTCTTTTCCTCGTTTCCTTCTTTCCCTCCTTTACCTCCCTCCTTCCTTTCCCTTCTTTGATATCAGCTGGTCCCTACATCACAGTCTAAGAGCGTCGCGTTTATAACACCCGGTGTGACAGATCGACCTGAATAATAATCTGTGGATAATATAATATTTCATCCGTCCACTAGTTTAAAGCATTTGTTTTACTGCTATATATCATCCACGAAATAAGATATATTTTATCTGATAGGTTTAATTCTTGTTTTTTCGAATTGATAAAAATCCATAAAATGTATCTAAAAACCTTAACTACTAACTAACTAGGTAACACAAATAAACTAAATAAAAATTGTTCAAGCATCCGCTGTGAGGTAACGCTGATCGGCCTTTACTCGAGTTTTATAATAGAGATTTGTGCATTCCATAGCCTCACTCAGTAGACCCGTCGTTTGTAATGGGCGTCTCCAACTGCATTCTGTTCCCTTCCCTCCGCTGTGGCGCTCCACCGCGTGGAAGCGGCAATTGGAGTTTCCATTACTACTACGGTACGGTGCTCTTTTCCCTCCTGTCCCTCCTTTCCCTCCTTTCCCACCGTCCTTTCCTTCCTTCCCTACCCTCCTTTCCCACATTCCCTTCCTTTGCCTCCCTCTGTCCCTTCCTTCCCTTCCCTTCTTTCCATCCTTTCCCTTCTTCCCTTCCCTCTTTCCTCTCCTTTTCCTCCTTCCCTTCCCTTCTTCACCACCCTCCTTCTCCTCCTTTCCCTTCTTCCCATCCCTCTTTCCCTCCTTTCCCTCCTTCCCTTTCCTCCTTCCCTTCACTCCTTTCCCACCTTTCCATACTATACCTACTTTCCCTAACTCCTTTCCCTCCTTCCCTTCCCTCCTTCCCCACCTTTCCCTTCTTCCCTTCCGTCCTTTCCATCACTCCTATCCCTATTTTCTCTCCTTCCCCTCCCTCCTTCCAATCCCTCCTTCCCTTCCCTCCTTCCACTCCCTCCTCCCTACCCTGTTTTCCGTACTTTGCCTTCTTTCCCTAACTCTTTTTCCACCTTCCCTTCCTTCCTTTCCCTCCTTCACCGCCATTCCATCTTTTCCCTCCCTCCTTTCCCTCCTTCCCTTCTCTCCTTTCGCTCCTTTCCATCCACCTTTTACCTCCTTCCTCTCCTTTCCCTCCTTTCTCTATGACAGTCTAAGAGCGTCGCGTTTATAACACCCGGTGTGACAGATAGACTTGAATAACAATCTGTGGATACTATTTAATTTCCACCGTCCACTAGTTTAAAGCATTTGTTGTGCTGCTATATATCATCCACAAAATAAGAGATATTTTATCTGATAGGTTCAATTTTTGTTATTTCGAATTGATAACAATTCATAAAATGTATCTAAAAACATTAACCACTAACTAACTAAGTAACACAAATAAACTAAATAAAACTCATCCAAGCATCCGCTGTGAAGTAACGCTGATCGGCCTTTACTCGAGTTTTATAATAGAGATTTGTGCATTCCATAGCCTTACTCAGTAGACCCGTCGTTCGTAATGGGCGTCTCCAACTGCACTCTCTTCCCTTCCCTCCGCTGTGGCGCTCCACCGCATGGAAGAGGCAATTGAAGTCACCATTACTACTACGGTACAGGGCTCCTTTCCCTCTTTTCCATACTTTCCCTCCTTTCTTTTCCTCGTTTTCCCCCTTTCCCTCCTTTCCCTCCTTCCTTTCCCTCCCTCCTTTCCCTCCTTCCTTTCCCTTCCTCCTTTCCCTATTTCCCTTCGCACCTTTCCCTCCTTTCCCTCCCTCCTTTCTCACCTTCCCCTCCCTCCTTCTCCTTCTTTATCTCCTTTCCATCCTTTCCCTCCTTTCCCTCCTTTTCCTCCTTTCCATCCATCCCTTCCCTCCTTTCCCTTCCTCTTTACCTTCTTTCTCTCCTTTCCCTTCATCCCTTGTCTCCTTTCCTACCTTTCTTTAATTTAAGCAGGTCCCTGCATGACAGTTTAAGAGCGTCGCGTTTTTAACACCCGGTGTGATAGATTGACCTGAATAATAATCTGTGGATAATTTCATCCGTCCACTAATTTAAAGCATTTCTTTTACTACTATATACATTGCAATTGAGTTTAGACTAGCAGCATACTTTTTTTTTTTAAAGTCGCTATCGATTCTTGACTAGCATCCTCCATTTTTGATTACAAGCAATGGATTATTGACTAGGAGCAATTGATTTCAGCAGACCGGTTGCTGGCGCGGAGTGACCAGATTGTTTTTAGAGGTTATCGGTAGGAACTCTAAAGCAATTAAGTTTTTTTTCTGATACGAAGAACGGGGAAAATTTCCCATTTTACCTGTAAAGTTGAAGCACACATGTCTCCTCACGTAGTTTTTCACTTTTAAGCACTTTTAAATTTCATTCATCTCATTCATTTCATTCAAGTCTTAAAATTTTGAAATAACTTAAACTCTGAAGAACTTAAAATAAACATATAAAAACCTTCCGCTATAATATTAAAAATTATATTGTTTAGTTTCTTTCCGTCGGCATTTTTATTTTCTATTAAAAAATATATATTGAATTTTATTTTATTCTTTTCAATTATTAATACAAATATATGATCATTGTTCGGTTTAGATCATATTGAATTTGTTAATCGGGGAACGGTGAACGTTAGCGGTAAACCGTTAGCGTTAGAACCGGTTTGTTCATACCGGTTCTATAGTTATTAGAATAACTACACAACGTAGGAGAACTTCAAGAAGAGAACATCGGAAATAAAATCGAGCAGAATTAACTACCGCGATTAACACTCACACTATAGAGACGATCCGAACATTGGTGCCGTAGTGACCAGGATCATTAGATAAAGTGTTAGTGCGGATAATGTGCAGAGTAGTGTGCAGTTAGTGACTTCCAAGTTTGCGTAAAATTCACGTGAAGGCGAAAAGTTTCTGTGCAAAATTGTGCACAGTAAGTTTCGTGAAGATCGTAAGTGAATTACGCGTGGTTTATTTGTGCCCTAAAAGAGGCAATCTCGTGCTGATAGAGTGTAGGGATAGTGTACACGCGGACGCGTACACACATGTACACGTACATTGGAAAGCGGGCAGAAGCCTACCAGTAAGCCAGAGCAGCGAGAGTGTAAGGAGAGCGAGAGCGAGAGTGAGAGTAACGTGCACACGAAGCGCACTATGGGAAAGGGTTGTTGAAAACAGATGGAAACGCGTGCGAAATTTAAAGTAAGGACGACAGTACCAGCAAACAAAATTACTTTGGTGAGCAAACAGATTCTTCGAAAATCTGCAGTGAAATACGTTACACCACTAAAGAAAAATACTGATACTCCGCTCAAAGAAAAGGTTGTAAAGAAAATGGCTGAATTAGAGTTGAAAGTACGCCGAAGAGATGCATGCATGGTTGCGCTAGACAGCCATGCGGTTTTCATTGAAAACAAAATGAAAGGAGATAAGTCGATATTGAAGTGCCGCCTCGATAATGTAAATGATTTATACAAACGATTTGATGAAAACCGTCAAGCGATCGAAGACGAGTGTCCGGCTGCTGAACTGCCAATGCATCAAGAAACGGCGAACAAATTTTTGGAATTATTCTACAAAACTAAAGCTGGCCTTCTTACTGCACTAGATGCAGAGTCAAGCTGTGATGAAAGGAAAATTGCGCCATTACTAGTAGAAAACAAAGCACAAAGCATGAGGCTACCGAAAATCACTCTACCTGAATTTTCTGGAAAATTCGAAGATTAGCTGTCGTTTCATGATCTATTTGTCTCATTAGTGCACGATAACAAGCATTTAAGTGGAACTCACAAAATGTGTTACATGCGGTCATCTCTAAAGGGTGAAGCACTAAAGGCCATTGACACATTTCCAACGTGTGATGCCAGTTATGAACCCGCATGGAAAATGCTAAAAAAGCGGTTTAACAACAAGTATGTTCTGACAAAACAACACGTGAATGCGATCATTAATTGGCCAAAATTGAGAAGCAAAGGCACCGAAGGCATACATAACTTAGTGGACGGATTTGAACGGCATACGAAACTGTTGTCCCAACTAGGGGAAGATGCATCAGGTTATGGTATGCTGCTAACCCAACTTTTGGTATCTAAGCTGGATGAGGAAACCAAGCACGATTGGGAGGTGCAGGTGGAAGCGACAGGTAAACACTTGATCAATGAACTCTATGATTTTCTACATTCACAGACTAGAATTCTTGATGCGGCAGCGGCGGACTATCGTCTCACAGGAAGGCACCCTCAACGGCGTTTAGTGGCAAATGTTTTGGCTAGCAACTCACCAATAGTTTGCGAAAATTGCAACGAAGGGCATCATCTAGGGCGATGTGGCGCTTTCCAATTATTAACACTGGAGGAGCGGGCTTCATTCGTAAGAGCGAGAAAATTGTGTAACAACTGTTTATCTCCTGGACATTGGGCGAAGACATGTAAGTCGAGATTCAGGTGCACTCATTGTTCTGGTAAGCATCATACCTTAATGCATGGTAATTTAAAGCTGGAACAGAGCATTCAGCCACAAGATTGACATTTCGATAGACAGCATGAGGCAACCAATTTGACGGCTATTAGTATTCCGGTAGCAAAAGCGAATCAAGTGTTGCTATCTACGGCAATTATAAAGGTTAAATCAGCAAACGGGCAATGGATTTTTGTGAAAGCCCTATTAGATAATGGTGCACAAGTAAATTTGATGACAGAGGCCCTCTGTGAACGACTTGGTTTGGCGAAAAACATAAATGGCATGCGTCTGTTTGGTGTTGGTAGGCGGAGTGTTTCTACCTCAAGATCCTCAAGATCAATTGCTGCTCGAAACGAGAAGTATGAGCAGCAGATGGATTTTGTGTTGATGCCGAGGATTACTGGATATCAACCAAGTGTAGACGTAGCAGCAATAAGAACCAACTTACCTAGAGATTTCGACTTTGCCGATCGGAATTTTTTGTCGATTTTTTGGCAGTCGAAGGAAACCGACCTTATGTTAAAAAGGCCGAAGGACCACTACCAGCTTTAGTCAAAACTGTTTTTGGTTGGATCACCATGGGTAAAATACAGTGCATCCCTCAATGTAATATACCTGAAGCTAGCGTGTGTACTGTCAGCGATGAGTACAATTTGGCCAAACAGATAGAACGTTTTTGGGTAGTTGACGAGTTACCAGTATCAACTAAACAATCTCAAGAAGAACGTGATTGTGAGGAGCATTTTCGGCAGTATCACACAAGAGACATAGAGGATAGATACGTAGTGAAGCTTCCATTTAAGACTAATTTCAAGGAGATGATTGGGGGCTCTCTAGATACAGCACTTAAGCGTTTCCTGCAACTCGAGCGGCGATTCAAACGCGATCCAGAGTTGAAAAGGGGCTATGAAGCTGTCATCGATGAGTACATGACTAGAGGATATCTGAACAAGATATCAGAAGAAAGAAAGGTCACACATCAGCCAATCTGTTACCTTCCATATCACCCGGTTTTAAAAGCATCCAGCACAAGCACGAAAATCAGGCCAGTATTTGATGGTTCTGCTAAAACTTCATCGGGTTTCTCTTTAAATGATGCTCTACTTGTAGGACCGGTTGTTCAAGATCCCCTGTTTGATCTGTTGCTGCGTTTTCGGATGCATCGTGTAGCATTGATAGCAGATATAGAGAAAATGTATCTGCAGGTAAAGGTACATGCGGATCAGACCCCTCTTCAGCGCATCCTTTGGCGATCGTCCGAAGAAAACCCAATTAGCACATACGAACTACAGAGAGTTACGTTTGGACTCAAACCATCATCGTTTTTAGCCACCCGAGTGTTATTACAGCTTGCTGTTGATGAAGGCGAAACATACCCCCTTGCTCAAAGGGCTCTGCGAGAAAATTTCTATGTGGATGATTTTATTGGCGGGGCGAATAGCGAAAACGAAGCTTTACAATTGCAAATGGAATTAATTCAAATATTAAGGAAGGGGGGCTTTGAATTGAAAAAGTGGTGCTCAAATAAGACATCGATAATGAAAGCTGTTCCCCAAGAAACACGGGCCACTGACAGCGAAATATCATTTGCTCTCGAAGAAAACATCAATGCATTAGGCATCTCTTGGTTACCTGCTTCTGACAATCTGCACATAACTGTAAATACTCATTGGACACCTACTCCGTTAACACGGCGTTTGGCATATTCTATGGTTGCAAGACTGTTTGACCCCCTAGGATTAATTGCTCCGGTCATTTCTTGGGCCAAGATTTGCATGCAGCAGTTATGGATTGCAACTAAGGGCTGGGATGATCCTTTACCCATCAGCTGGCTGAGAAATGGACCAAGTTCCAATCACAGCTACCGTTATTGTCGAAATTAACGGTTCCGCGTTACATCGTAGCCACAGAAGCCTCAATATTTGAATTTCATTGCTTCTCGGATGCATCGGAAGCAGCGTATGGAGCTTGTTTGTATGCACGATCGATTGATGATGTGGGGAAGATAAAAACGATGTTATTGGCTGCCAAATCAAAACCATCCCCTTTGAAAAGAGTTAGTTTGGCTAGACTGGATTTATGTGGTGCAGTAATGGCGGTAAAACTCTAGAAAAAGGTGAGCAATGCGATGAAACTTGAACAAAACTCCACTTTCTTCTGGACCGACTCGATGGTGGTACTTCATTGGTTAAAGTCACCCTCCTACACCTGGACGACCTATGTTGCTAATCGCGTCGCTCTTGTGCAAGAAGAATGCGGAAATCACCAGTGGCTTCACGTAAAGGGATCGGAAAATCCCGCAGATATCGTATCAAGGGGCACTTTGCCCGTGGATTTATTGGAAAAAGCTGAGTGGTTCCATGGCCCAAAATGGTTACGTTCTACAGACGTATACAACTTTTGGGAAGATGCAGACCACCTCAACCTACTTGCAGATGATGTACCAGAAAGGCGAAAGGTAGTACTAACTGTAGTGAAAGCAGAACAACATCCGATCTTGGATCGTTTCTCAGAATATTGGAAGATGCTGCGTATCACAGCCCTCTGTATGAGAATTGCCACGAGAGGAGGAAAAAAAGGGGAAGTGTCACAACTTATAGAACCGATCAGCTTCAGTGAACTGCAACGAGCCAAGAAAAGGTTAATATTAACCGTACAACATGAACACTTCCTGGATGAGATCAAGGAACTTTCCCATCAGCGTCCGATTCCAGCCAATTCGAGAATTCGCAAATTACGACCATATTTGGATAAAGATGGTCTACTGCGAGTTGGTGGCCGCCTAGGTCTTGGCAGCGCCAGTTATGCAGTAAAGCATCCTTGGATAATGCCAGCAATGGGAAATTTTTCGAGAGCAATCGTCGAAGCCTATCATCGTATGTCGTTGCATGGAGGACCTGTGGTGTTCGCCTGTTCAAAATAAGAGAGTTAAAAAGGACGGCTTTTTCCCATCACTTGAGGTCTGCGATGTTAAGGGTTAACTAGGGTCTCAAGTAGATAGTTAGAGAGGTTAGCAAATAACGGGAGAGTCGGGCAGGACACGCATAATGAGCGCGAGAAATGCGTAGCCTCGCGAGAATGCGTAGGTGCGCGAGAAAGAATAGGTGCGCGAGAAAGAATAGGTGCGTGAGAAAGAATAGGCGCGCGAGCGTAAGGCGAGAGAGAGAGAAGGTATAAATAGGATCATCCGATCGGATAAGCCCTCTCTTTTTTCTTAATACTCCTGTGTACCGCAACAAAACGATTCTCCTGTACACGAAATAAAGATTATAATTGTAGAGACCTACAAATTGGTGACCCCGACGTGATCTGAAGTGTGTCGTGAAAAGTGTCGTGATTGGTGCAACAAGTGCTAAGTGCATGGCTATTGAGGAGAGAAAAACGACAACCGTCGTTGCTAACGCACATCACGGTCCCACCTCTTCAGCTCATCACGTCCCTGTTATCATCGTGCTGCAGCGCAGGACTGGAGTATAACGCACACGGACACATACACTGTGTGTCGAAATATTAAGGAGAGTGCAACGCGTTACCGCGTGGACAGTGTTTTAACGCTACTACGAAACCTGTCAATGCAACGTACGGGGTGAATGCCATCGTGAAATCCGCGTTTCGGACCATGCGGTAGCCCACATTGTGAGTGTCGCAAAGGAAACCTCACAGGGTTTTTCTTTTCGTTTTCGGACCGGGAAGAAGCCAGCCCTCTGAAAACTGACTAGTGCCACACGGGACCACGCCGAAGCAGAAATTTTCCCGTGTGAAGAACGAGGCATAGGGAGCATCGCGATCTTCTATGTGGCCAACCTCGTGAAGCAACCATCGCGATCTTCCATTTGGCAAACCACGTGACGCAGCCATCGCGATTTTCTATGTGGCCAACCTCGTGAAGCAGCCATCGCGATCCTTCATTTGGCAAACCACGTGACGCAGCCATCGCGATTTTCTATGTGGCAAATCTGGTGAAGCAGCCATCGCGATCCTGTATAGTGGAAACCATATGCCGCAGCCATCTCGATCCTCTATGTGGCAAACCACGTGAACCCATCGCGCAGCAGAAATCGAGCTGTGTAAAATACAACGGGAAGCAGCAGAAGATGACGTGCCAATCATTTGACGGAACATCATAGTGAACGAACGGGCGCAGTTCTCAACGTGAACGAACGTGCGGAACATCGTAGATGACGGGTGCAGTTTTTTACGGTGCAACATCGTGGATGACGTGTGCAGTTTTTCGTCGGCGCAGCCATCGCAATAACGTGTCGAGATTTTCATCGGCGCAGCATCGTCTTTGCTGCAGGAACCACAACGCCGTAGCCGCTATCGAGAACAACGAGCTGAGAACCTCGTGGTGACCTACCGGCTGCCGTCGCTATACGCCACGATATCGGTGAGCTCGTTCCTTTATTTTATTTTATCTTTTCTCTTATTATAACGTATTTTCCCGCGTTCCATCATTATATTATTATCGTATATACTATTGCGTTAAATATTAACATGCGTCAAATTTGAATTTGCCGACCTATTTATATATATGCATATTTATACATATTTCACAATCGTTTCGTGATACGTCGCAAACATTTCAAACAATTTTTTTTTCATCATAATACGCAATTTTCATTAAAAAAAAAAAAAAAATCAACTCAATAGTGTAAGCATTTTAGAGAGAATTAGGTACATTTTTTATATTAGATAGGGAATATTCTGTGAACCCAAAATGTCAAAGAACGAAAGTGATGATAAAAATGCTGGTCCCAGTGCAATTCCGGTGCGAGCCGCGGGGCCGTCATCAGTGGCGGGAGCGATGGAACAAGAAAACTCTCATTTGGCCATAGAAAAAATTTCCACAAAATTGCCTTGTTTTTGGGAAGACGCTCCAAGCGCATGGTTTGTGGCAGCAGAAGCTGAGTTCGATATATCAAACGTTACAAGGGAACGCTCGAAATATTCTCACGTTCTAAGCGTGCTCCCGAAAAACGTCTTGCCGAAAATAATGGACATAATAACTATGCCATTACCGAACAACCCGTACTCACATTTAAAAAGTCAACTTCTAGAAAGGCTTAACGTGAGTGAAGAACAACGAATCACTCAGTTATTGTATCACGTACAAATGGGTGATCGTAGTCCGTCTGAATTTTACAGACACATGGTTCAGCTGGCCGGTGATTCTGCAAACCTCACTTCCGAACTTATTCGTAAGCTTTGGTTATCAAGATTGCCAAATACAATGGAAGTAGCGCTCATTGCCATCGGGTACCGAGAAATCAATGAGCTGATTAAAATTGCAGACAGGGTGTGGGAAGCAACCCAAGCCGGAGCGGTATCATCAATCGCAGGCGTTTCTTCTAGTGAAAGCTCGGGAAGAAATCCCTCGAATGAAACTGCAATGTTGCGACAGGAAATTTCTGAACTGCGTAGTATGCTAAGGAGAATTTCCTTCCAAACAGGAAATAATAGAGGAAGACAGTAGGACAGATCTCAGAGCCGAAAACGTGCAAGAACACCATCACAGGTTCGGAAGCACCCCATGTGTTATTTCCATTTTTGGTTTGGTGAACAAGCACGAAGGTGCCAAAAACCCTGCAATTTTTCGCAGCAAAAAAACTAATTTGCTCAACGGCGGCGGCGGGCAACCCGAGAGCAATATTGGGCTCCTCTCGTCTTTTCATTGACGATGAAAAAACAACATTTACCTTCCTTGTAGATACAGGAGCCGACGTGTCCGTCATACCGTACAATCTTTTTGGAAAAGTCATCAAACAAGCTGAACACCAACTAGTAGCAGCTAATGGTAGCCCTATTGCTACTTACGGAACCAAGTTGCTACAGTTAAGTCTTGGACTTAGGAGAGTGGTTTCGCACTGTTTCACACTTGCTGAAGTGAATCGACCAATCATAGAGGCTAATGCTGCTGGCGGATATGTTGCTCCGTCGCAGCGCCCAACGCCGGTGCTTTACACCGAGTCGGGTATATTTTTCCTTCGTCGACCGGAGAGTGCCTCCGACTATTAAGAAACGAGCGATTCTGAGGTTTGTGTTCGAATGCGCTTACTTTATTTAGGTTTTCATCTCTTATATGCGATTTAGTTGCTGACCCCATATAGGTCAGCTAACTGTAACTATTACTATTTTGATAACAAGTTTATTTATACTTAATGCGACATGTACCTAAGATTTATGAATTGCGTAAGTTACTTCCTCTTTTGAACCGTGAGAACGGTTGACTACCTGTTTATGTTTGTTGCGTTTCTGAAGCGCGCGCTATTGCTTGAGGCGTGTTTTGCTTGAACTTTGTTTTAACTTGAGATGTTTTAACTTGAAGTGTTTTACTTCGCTACATCCGCATAAATGCTTTTACTTCATAATGAGGTCGTACGCAACATCCCGGCCCCCGTAACTTCTCGTGAGAGGTTACGCTTCTGTTGGTGCCTTAAACGGTGGAGGACGTTGACGTCTTCTATTACATCTTTTAATCGCAAAAATCGCAAATATAGTTAATGGTATGAGCGCGAGCGTTGTTATTATTAACATGTAGTAAATGACGTTTTTAGAAACGGCGGTTTTAAACGGTAGTTCCTTCATTGGCTTAAAATATGTTTTGAACATTTCGTTTTTCTTCACCACTACCGGACGTATTTCCATCGATCTGGTTTCTAATTTACATGCCGGTGAAAGCGTGATAATGCCCGTGTTGTAGGCCGGATTCGTAAGTGTGCCGTTACAATTCAAAAAAATCTCCTGTGGTTGCGCGGAGTAATACAGTATTTGGTTTGGTTGGTTCAACATATAGAATTTAGTAAGAGGTAATTTTATATGCGATATCGAGCAAATTGTTGCATTTGATATGTGCAGGAGTGCGGCAACTATACAATCTGTTTCTTTTCTGATTATGGTTTTAGATGAAAGATAGTGAGTTGTATTAATAGGCTTCATCTCATGTGGATATACATAGCTTTGATCATTATTTACTGCTACACGTGTTTCTTCTATGTTTAGCATTGTACCGTTTGTAAAGTCTGGAATCGGAATTATATCAAAAATCTCAAATTTATCCTTGCTTATGACTATATGTTTTCTCCTGCTATTAATTCCTTCTTCCTTAATATAGGAGCCTCAATTGTTACGTCATTGTTTGACCTTAATCTGATGTCCAAAATGGTTTCTAGCTCGTTGAAATGACTCAAGGGATCTACCCTTAAAGTTTGATACTTATTTATTATTTGTTGAACTAGTGTATTCCCCAGCATAATTGTTTCTTGAATGTGTTTGTTAAAAATGTTTCGTTTACTTTCGTTCCAGTCTTTCCGGAGCTTGGCTGCTCCTTCGTCTATCATTGCTACCTTAGCACTTATTTGCTCCATTATCTTTTTATGATTATTATTCGCATCATCTAACTTATCTGAAATCTTGGATATTTTTAAATCTTCTGTTGATTTGAGCAGCGAGAGTTGCTCATCTATCTCATTTCCTCCGAAAATAAAATCCTTCAAGACTCCGAATACTCCGCCACTGCGTTAAACTCTGAATTTTGTTGCCTCTTTGACGAGATTGATAGCATAATTGCATTCGTCAATAAGGCTTTCCCTAAGTTTCTGAACCTTAGTATCAGTCTCGTTGATTGGATTCAACGTTTCGTTTAAATCGTACTTTATATGTGTTAATATGTTGGTGTCGTTTTTTTGGGAAAATTTTTGTATGGAACGTAGTTTCCCAAGCTCCTCTTTCAATAAGGAGCGTCCCTAAGTGATCAAAGAAAAGTCCAGGTTCCGTAATCGGTGTTATTGTTAGACCAAATGCGGAACTGACGAACATCATTACTACTGTTGTCCACCTATTCATCTTGACGATCGTGTTATTCTTCGCCGTTCGGTTGGTTTACTATCCTTATTGTTTGATGATTCTTTATCCTTGTGTCTAGACTCTTTATCTTGCAATGAATTTGTGTTTTCGAGTTTTTCGCCTCTTCTAACGTCTAAGACAGCTAGTTCCACAACAGGTTTTCGGAGTTCTGTGGAACCTACCTGTAATGAAACTGATCTCACCTGTCCGTCTTTCCCGGGGTATATCTTTGTTACTCTTCCTTTCAACCACTTCCCAGTTTTGTTTTCGTCAGGGAAGGTTACTATATCTCCTACTACTAGCGGTTTCGCAGGGTCGTGCCACTTTCCCCGTTTTGCAATTGTTGGTAGATATTCAGATATCCAGCGATTCCAATAATTGCGAGCAACCCCTTGGGCGATCTTCCAGTTGATTCTGGTCACTTCCGTTTCCAACGTGCTTGGTTCGGCTTCGCCGGAACAGCCTATCAAAAAATGGAAAGGGGTAAGTGCTTCATCATCACTGTTCTCTATTGGTATGTGGGTCAGTGGTCTATTGTTTATGATGAATTCAATTTCCGTGAAGATTGCTCTCAATGTAGCCTCCGGAAAATTTTTGTTAGTGGGGAGCAGACTCTTTACTTCCCTTACGAGTCGTTCCCAAGAACCTCCAAAGTGTGGCCCTCCCGGTGGGTTAAAGTGCCACCTAATACCCTCAATTGCACAACGTTCTATTAGTTTTTTCAGCTGATTATGGGCTCCAACAAAATTGGTCCCATTATCGCTATAGATATCAGTTATCTTTCCCCTTCTGTGCTGCATTGCTCTAAGACACATTATGAACGTATTTGCGCTTAGATCGTTTGCAATATCCAGATGAGTTGCTCGTGTCGTTAAACAAGTAAACAACACCCCCCATCTTTTTTCAACTCTTCTTCCTATAGTTACGTTTAACGGGCCAAAGTAGTCGACTCCCGTGTGTGTGAACGGTTTTTGGAACGATGCTGTTCTACACGCAGGTAGTGATGCCATCATCGGGTAACTTGGTTTTGCCCTCTCATTCTTGCATGTTTGGCAATTTTTTATCATATGTTTAACGACGGCGCGTATGTCTATTATCCAATACTTTTGTCGAATAGCTGCAATAGTCGTTTCCATTTTTTTGTGCATATAGCGTAAGTGGTAGTGTCTTGCTACAAGTTCGGTTACATGATGCCTTTTTGGTAGAATTATTGGACATTTCGTATCAAGGTGTAAGTAGTTTATGTTATTTAGGCGGCTTTTAGCTCTCAACAAGCCGTCTTCCACATAAGGGTTTAATGTTTTTATAGAGCTATTCTGGGGAATGGGTCTTCCCAGGCTTAAATTTGTCATTTCCTCTGGAAAGGATTCCCATTGACATTTCTGCAGAAGAACATGTTCTGCTCGGTCTAGGATCGTTTTATCTATTGTTGAGGAATACTCTTGATGGCTTACTACCTTTTCTAGTTTCTCTATGAACTTTAAGCCTAGTGCGACAGCTCTTTTGATGCGTATCCAACTAGAGCACCAGTCGATTGAAAGTGTTTTCCAATCCTTGAATTGCACCGTTTTTTCTCTAATCATGTGCACCGGTCGGATTTCTATGTTTGTAGCAAATTGTTCTGATTTGAGGGTTGCTAATGTTTTTTGTTTCAAGAAATCTGGACCCTCTAGCCATATCGAGTGCCCTTGTTTAGGTTTCGTAGCTTCGTCTGCTGGATTGTCTTTTGAAGCTACCCAGTGCCACTGAATTCTTGATGTTCGATGGATAATTTCCCCTATTCGACATGCCACAAATTGTTTGTAATTGCGAGCTTCTGAATTGATCCATCCTAGTACTGTCTTTGAATCTGTCCAATAGAATTGCTCATCTATATTCAGTCTCAATTCCTTTTTAATGGTATCGGCAAGTCTTACACCAAGTATTGCCCCTTGAAGTTCTAACTTTGGTATTGTAAGTGGTTTTGTGGGAGCTACTCTTGACTTAGCTGCCAAAATATTGACATTTACTGTATCACCCTGTATTGTTTTTAGATATACCACGGCTGCGAAAGCCCTTTCTGAGGCGTCTACAAATGTATGCAGCTCTCTGCGACAGTCTCCCTTAATGTTTGAATAGGATCTGATGATCTTAACATCTTCAACAGTTTTTATAGCGTCGAGCCATTCCTGCCATTTTCTTTGGAGGTTAATTGGCAATACATCATCCCAGTCAACTTTCTCCTTCCATAGTTCTTGCATGAGGACCTTTGATTCCGTAGTGAGATTGATGACCAAGCCCAATGGGTCGTAGATTCTCATTATATTTGAAAGTATATTCCTTTTGGTCAATTTTTTATCCTCTAGTGGTGGAATATTCAGTTTATATCTGAAAGTATCGTTTCTCGTGTCCCAGTGCATGCCAAGAATTTTCTCGTAAGTATCATCCTTGTTTTCGATAAAATGCATCTCTTTATTCGCTCTCCTGTTCTCAGGAAGAGAGCTTATCAATTCATGAGAATTTGACACAAAGTTTCGTATAAAAAAATTAGCCTTATCATGAATTGTCATGATTTCGTTTACTGTTTTGGCAGCATCTTCAATACTGGCGAAACTATCCAGATAATCATCTACGTAATGATTATCGGTAATTGCCTTCACCGCCTTTGGGTTTTGTTGTTCGAATTTTAGAGCGTTTTGATTCTTTACAAACTGTGCGCATGCTGGGGAGCATGTCGCTCCAAATGTCATTACCTGCATAACATAGACCTTAGGGTCTTTGTTAGGAGATTCTCTGTACAAAAAACGTTGGGCACACTGATCTTCTTGCTTAACCTTTACCTGGTGGAACATTTCCTTTATATCACCAGAGCAAGCAATTTCGTGTTCGCGGAATCTGATGAGTACACCAAATAAAGAGGTGGTAGCATCAGGACCGGATAGGAGGAATGAGTTCAGTGACCTTCCTTCATTTTTTGCGGCTGCATCAAATACTAGACGAGGCTTAGGTGGAAACTTGTTCTTGTTTACTATAGCAAAGTGAGGAATATAGTTTATCTTCCGGTTATGTTCGAGCAGCTCCCCAGGGGTAGCCTTTCGAGCATATCCTTTGCTTAGGTATTCCGCAATAGTTCGGTGATACCATTCTTTTAATTCAACATCCTTTTCTAATTTTCTTTCTTATGATTTTAATCTTGTCAGGGCTTGGGGATAGCTATTTGGTAACTGTGGTTTGTCTTCTTTCCAAAGTAATCCTATCTCGTATCGGTTTTCCTTATATGCCAAGGTATCCTTCATAATTTCCAGTGCCTGCTGTTCTAATTTTGGCATTGGCGCTTCGTTCGATTTAACTCCAAACTCTTCAGTTGAGAAAAATTTCTGCATGAGTGACGACATTAATTTTTCATCTTCTTCTTTTTGATCTTTGATTGTAAATAGAGGACTACACTTGTTTATATCATTTTGCCAATAATGTTTTCCTCCTCCGAATATTGTCCATCCCAAACGAGTCTCTTGAGCTACTGGCTGGTTAGGTTTTCCGGAGCGATATCCAATGCTTTGAGTATAATAAGCATGTGGGAGACCTAATAAAACTGTGGGAATGGCATCATAGTAACTTTCTAAATCGATATTTTTGAAGTGTTTGTACATCTTGCTTAATTTCTTAGCATCTACCGTTTGTCTGGGAAGGTCGAGTTCCTTCACCGAGCGTAGATTCTTGATGTTGAGCATTTTATTATTTATTAGAGGCCCACGTACCCTCAAAGAAACAATTTGACTATTTGGTTCGTCTTGTATGTTTCCATTCGTCCACGATAATTTAAGAGGCATATTGGGCCCTGTTAGTTGCAGCTGTTTTCTTACATCATCAACAATAAGACTTGTTGCTGACGCTGGATCCAACAAGGCAAATGTTTTTATTTCCGCACATTCGTGATATAATGTGATCGGTATGATTTGATAGTAAAGCTTTCTGTCCTCTTTGTGGAAGTTTAATCTTTGTGGAGGAATGTATGATGGGGATTGTTCCTCTTTCCTATGGAGCAACGTATGGTGTTTTTGTGAGCAACGTTCCACTCTGCATTGAGCAGGAAGGCGGCAGCTAACTGCCTTATGGTTTTTGTATTTGCAGCAATTAGAACAAATGCCCCTTTGGGTTAACAGTTTCCATCTCTGCCATACTGGCTTATCTATGAGCTCTTGGCATTGAGTTGTTCCATGAACCCTTCCACATACCAGACAATGATTGTCTTTAGAATGCATCTTGGGCTGTAAGTGAGCATTTCATCGGTGCCCTCGAAATTTCTGACCATTTTCATTTGCTACCAACACTGCCGCTAGGTCTTCGGTTGGTTTTATCCATAATGCAAGATCACTTAATGTGTGAATCTCTTGATCATTTAATGTTTTTGCAATCCATTTATTTCTAAGATCTGTTGATAGCCGTGCTATGAGGTCGCTTAGGAGCCTCCGATCATTTAAATATTGTGTTCTCCCCAGTAGATTCATATTATCTACCATATTATTCAACACGTTAGAAAACTCTATTATTGATGTTGGATTTTCTATTGATATGTGTCTGCAAGCTGTGAGATCGTTAAGCAAAGACTTGTAGACGCTTTCGGGGTAGGTTAGGTTATAAAATCTTCGCCTTCCAACTTATTTCAAGAGTTTAGTTATGTCCCCCTTCCCAAGGTAAGGCTTCTAAACTCCAACGTTTCCAGTAAGGGAAACCCCTTCTGGGTTTCTATGATCGCCTGGACGATCAAGTGTTGAAAAGTCCACTCGATCGATGTTTTATTCCACCTCAGCTCATGTCAGCGAAACACTGACCTACTGCGACGGTACTCGATGTACAGTTGTACGATCATCACATTACATGGCGACCAGCTAAGTTCCGAACACATTAAATGGCGACCGTGACCTTAATCTGCAATCGACAGGCAGAAGTGTAAGCAAATTATTTCAAGTAAAATGTGATACGTACAACGGTAACGTAAAGCTTAAGTGTCGTGTGACGAACCAAAACTATTGTGACCATAACCGGCATTCGGCGGAAAGTAGAAAAAAAAAGTGTCAAATGTGCAATTTTTTTACGGAACATTCATCAACGCAGCTGGCGCAAGTAACCAATATGTAAACAAAAGCAATAACGATGAAAGAACAGCTACAAGCAAGTTTCGTACAGTGCAGAATGAAAAATAAAAATATTTAGTGCAGTTAGAGTAACCTTGAAATGGGAAACTATAGAAAAAAGCTACAAAGTTAACAACAACCCAAGTTCATCACAGTACAGTAAAGCAATCTATACGATTCTTGGAGCAAGTGATATGGAATGATAAAGTTCAGTGCAAAACAAGCTGTGGTCAGTGTGATTGAAAGGAACAACCGTTCCCACCGTGGAAGACGAAAAGAAAAACCGAGCAAACTGCCCAATCTGGATTGGCAGACGAGAATGAACAAGTGTCCCAACCCCGACAAGACATCGAGCGACAACTGATGATATCGTGGAAATTCACACCAAGCACCGATTAAACTGCAAGGACCGGTATAAATACAGCGTAGAACCAGCAGCAACAAAATGCACGTCGCATATTCCATTAAGGTACTGTAACTTTAAAATATGGTCAAATGGGTTTTTAAAGCTAGGAAATAGGAAATAGGAAGTAATTGAAAACAATATGATAAAGGAATGATGACTATAAGCGATAAAATCGAAATTTTGAAATATATATTTAAAAAAATACAGGATCCTAATCAAAGAACTTGTACAAGAACACAACTAAGAATTAAAGCTGAAGAAACATTTAAAGAAATTCAAAATGACATCGAAAAAATAGATACAAATATACTTTTAACAAACTATTAGAATTTAGCAAAATTTCTAATGCATTAATACAAAATATCATTGCTATGAGCACATCAAAAACCAACGACGATTCACGTAACAAGTCATCTGATTTTTCTACAAATAGCTCAGAGGATAAAAATATCAATTTAACACTGTTAACAACTAGTAGATTATCATTTAAACTCTTAGCTCAGATCATATTTGTCTTACTAAAGCTGCATAAAAAATCAAAAATGGCCCCGTTCAATCTTAAGGATGCTTCGGCAATAGTGCCATTATTTAATGGTTTAGCGGATCAAGTTAAATCCTTTCTTAGAGCAATACATTTTGCAAAAAAAAATGTTCCCGGCAGATCAGGAGGAAACATTAGTCGAATTCATATACACAAGATTATCAGGAAAGGCCGAAACAGGAATAAAATCAAATTTAACCACGGTAGAAGAAGTGGCGGAAGATATCAAATCGCGATGTGAAGAGAAAATAGAGCCAAGCAAGATCATTGCTAACATGAAGGCATTAAAAACAGAGGATACCAAGTCATTATGAAACGAAATAGAAGAGCTCACAGAGAAATTGAAGGTACTTTATTTACAAAAGAAAATACCAACAGATGTGGCAAGTGAATTGGCAGTAAGAGAGGGTATAGACTCATTAATCGAAAAGGTATCAAGTAGAGAAGCAAAAACAGCTCTTATTATAGGAAATTTTGCTACAATAAACGAAGCGACTAAAATAGTGAACGTATGTGAATCTAGGCAGGATAAAGCACACATATTGGCTTATCAAGGTTCAATTAACAATAGAAATAATAATCGATGATATCAGAATAGGAACAATCAAAATAACTATGGTCCAAATCCAAACCAACCTTACAGAAACTACTATAATAACAGAAATAATAATAGCTTCAATAATCGAAATAATAACAATAGCAACTACAACAACAATCAGCGAAATAATATTCGCTATAACAACAGATTTATTCAGGGATACAATAATGAAATATACAACTCCAACTTCAATGGTAATCAGAACAGACCAAACAAAAACCTAAGGGCAATAACAAATGGAGAAACACGGCAACAACAACGAAACATATACCATACTACAGCTCAGATACAGGAAGTGGAGGAAAACAATTTTTTAGACCAACAGGAGTCAACTCAAACCCTAGATCAATTTACTCATTAGAGTTGAATGGAGTTGATTATATAAAGATTAGATTGAGCATTGCAAATAATGATATTTACAAATTAACAGGGATATCTAACACACCAATTTATTCAAAAGGAAGTACAACATGCACTATATATTTCAACAATCTAGAATTGGAACACGATTTTGTATTAGTTCCAGATGAATTCAACATAGGAGCAGATGGTATATTAGGCAGAGACTTTTACAAACTATACAGATGTTCAATTAATTATCATTTGGAAATGCTTACATTCACGTGTCAGGGAGAAGAAATTCAGCATAACATTGAAGAAGATGATGGAAAAGGATTTATTTTGCCAATCAGAAGTGAAGTGGTACGTAAAGTATATCTTCCAAACATTACAGAGGAAACTATAGTCTTCGCACAAGAAATTTAACCAGGAGTATTCTGTGGTAGCACTATTATTTCAAAGGGTAATCAGTTAATTAAATTCATCAATACAAGGCAGAGAAATATTTACATAACAAACGCAGAATTTAAACCCATTACCGAACCATTAGCAAATTATGAAGTGAAACAAGTGAATATCAAAGTAGGAGAAATTAATAATGATAGATTGCAAAAACTATTACAAAAAATTAAAGTAGATAAAATCCCCACTACGGAAATTTATAATTTGAAGAAAATCGTAACTGAATATAACGATATATTTTGCGTAGAGGATGATCCAATTACTACAAATAACTTTTAGCCTCAGAAAATTGAATTAAAGGATAATATTCCTACGTATATACCGAATTATAAACAAATATACTCACAGGCTGATGAAATACAAAATCAGGTAGACAAAATGCTTAAGAATGACATAATTGAACACTCAGTCTCCCCATATAACTCACCTATATTATTGGTTCCTAAGAAATCAACGGATGATAATAAAAAATGGAGACTTGTAGTAGATTTCAGGCAGCTAAACAAAAAGGTTATACCAGATAAATTTCCATTACCAAGAATAGATACAATATTAGATCAGCTAGGGAGAGCAAAATATTTTAGCACCCTTGATCTCATGTCAGGATTCCATCAAATACCTTTAGAAAATGATTCAAGAAAATTTACAGCTTTTTCAACCGGATCAGACCATTACCAATTTAAACGTATGCCGTTCGGTTTAAACATTAGCCCCAACAGCTTTCAACGCATGATGGCTATCGCTATGGCAGGATTAACTCCTGAGCTAGCATTTGTATATATAGACGATATAATCGTTACTGGCTGCAGTGCACGGCAGCACATCGGTAACATAGTTAAGGTTTTTGATAGGTTAAGGTCTTACAGTTTAAAATTAAATCCAGAAAAATGTTCATTTTTCAAAACAGAAGTTACTTATTTAGGTCATAAGATAACAGACAAAGGTATATACCCAGACGATTCCAAGTTTGAAGCAATTTGAAACTTCCCTATACCTAAAAATGCAGATGAAGTACGAAGATTTGTTGCATTTTGTAATTATTATCGTAAATTTGTACAGAATTTTGCAAAAATTGCTAATTCTTTAAATAACCTAATTAAGAAAAATGTCAAGTTTATTTGGACAGATGAATGCCAAAAAGCATTTAATAGTTTAAAAGCCTTTTGTCTCCAGCAGTCTTGAAGTATCCGGATTTTACTAAAGCATTCATACTAACAACTGATGCTTCAGATGTAGCATGTGGAGCAGTTCTTTCTCAAATCACAGATGGAAAAGATCACCCAATCGCGTATACAAGCAAAAGCTTCACGCAATGAGAAAATATCCTATCATAGAAAAGGAACTTACAGCAATTCACTGGGCAATCAATTATTTCAAACCATACCTATACGACAGAAAATTCACCGTGAAAACAGATCATAGACCATTAGTATATCTTTTTGGTATGAAAAACCCAACATCTAAACTAACAAGGATGAGACTAGATTTAGAAGAATTTGATTTTAAAATAGAATTTTTAGCAGGTAAAACCAACGTAGTAGCAGATGCTTTATCCAAAATTATAGCTGATTCTGATGAGCTTAAAGCATCAATTTCTAAAAATAAATCAGATATATCAAATCCTATTTTAATGGTAAATACTAGAGCTATGATAAAGAAAAACAACGTTGTAGAAAACAAAGAAAACAAAAAGAAAAAGGAAGAAATAATAGAAGAATATAATCCAACAAACATGTATGAAACAGACAGGCCATCTGATACAACTAAAATGTTGAAAATTAAATCAAACATTAACGAAAAAGATGAATTTATTGAGCTCGTGATATACAATCACAATTATTACAAAGCGCTGGGAAAATTTAAAATACCCATAACTTCTGCGAAGCACAGTCAAACACTAGAGTTTGTACTGCATGAATCATGCCTAATCGCTAGAAAATACCACAAGAATTTAGCAATTGCATCGAATGACAGATTATTCGAATTTTACTCAATGTCGACCATAAAACAAATAATTAACAAAATGATAACAGACGTTCACATCGTCGTATTTACACCACCTAGACTGGTAGAAGATACCGAAGAACAGATCAAAGTAATCTCCAATTTCCATACAACACCATCAGGAGGTCATATAGGACAATTCAAGCTGTATAGTAAGATAAAGGATAAATTCAAATGGAAAAATATGAAAGCGGATATCATCAAGTATGTAAAAAGTTGTAAAGCATGCGCAACTAATAAGATCTTAAAACATACTAAAGAGGAAACTTTTGTGACGACAACACCCTCTAAACCTTTTAACATCATAACGATTGATACCGTAGGCCCTCTACCAAAAACTGCAAATAATAATCAATACGCAATTACGATCCAATGCGAATTATCGAAATATATCGTAATCATCCCGATTCAAAACAAAGAAGCAAATACAATAGCAAAATCATTAGTAGAAAATTTTATTCTTACATTTGGAAATTTTTTAGAAATGAGATCAGATCAAGGACTTGAATATAACAATGAAATTTTGGCACGAATATTAAAAATATTAGAAATCAAACAAACATTTGCAGCAGCATATCATCCAAAAACAATAGGATCTTTAGAGCGAAACCATAGAAGTTTAAATGAATATTTACGAAGTTACACCAATGAGCATCATGATGACTGGGATCAATGGACTAAATTTTATGAATTCGTGTATAACACATCAGTACATAGTACAACTAATTTCACACCTTTCAAATTAATTTTTGGCAGACAAGCTAATTTACCACAAGAATTATATAAAACAAAAGTAGAGCCATTATACAATATAGAACAATACTACAATGATATGAAGTAAAAAATTACAAAAATCACATGAAATTGCAAAACAAAAACTTATTCAAGCAAAATTACAACGTCAAGCAAAATTGAATGAAAATGTAAACAAATTAAACATACAAGGAGGAGATTATGTCTATTTAACAAACGAAAATAGAAGGAAATTAGATCCAGCTTATATAGGACCATTTACAGTCGTAGAAATTACAGATACAAACTGCGTTATAAAACACAATCAAACAGGAAAAACCATAACAGTACATAAAAACAGATTAAAACATTTTTAGTGAATAATGCACTCTTTCGTATAAACTCAATCGCACATTATTCAAAAAGGGTGGAGGTGTAGCATATCTGCTATACAAAACTTATTATAATACACACTATCAGCTTTAGACACATTGCAACACACTTTGGAAAGCCAAACCACACCAAACACATTCATTATAACACATTCAGCAAATCAGATCATACCATAGCAACGCAACCGGAAGAGTTCAGGCCGTCCATTCAAACAAATAACAGATGTGACACACTTATCAAAAACAACCGAAACGCACAACATAAACAGGCACAGTATGTAACCCAAAGCAGGAACAGTATATGCAATAAACCCAAAACAGGAACTTAGTGACAAGAACCATCGTTCTTGTCGACAAAAGACAAACGTAACTAGCTGAGTGAAAACAATAACTTTCCAACATACAATCCAGAACCAAATGTGAGAAACCCTTAACTTCTTTTGAGTATAAATAAAACCAACTCCGATCATGGCAAGCGATATTCGTTCGGACTGTCAAGATAGGACATTACGCTGCCCAAAAATCTTCGCCTTCCAACTTATTTCAAGAGTTTAGTTATGTCCCCCTTCCCAAGGTAAGGCTTCTAAACTCCAACGTTTCCAGTAAGGGAAACCCCTTCTGGGTTTCTATGATCGCCTGGACGATCAAGTGTTGAAAAGTCCACTCGATCGATGTTTTATTCCACCTCAGCTCATGTCAGCGAAACACTGACCTACCGCGACGGTACTCGAAGTACAGTTGTACGATCATCACATTACATGGCGACCAGCTAAGTTCCGAACACATTAAAGTAGAAATTATGAAAAAGACGGATTCTATAGAGACTATAGGACGGTTAAACTCAATTTTTGCACGAATCGGACTACCTCTATCTATTACAGCAGATAATGGGCCGCAGTTCTCTAGCGAAGATTTTCTACAGTTTTGCACCACCAATAACATTAAATTGATCAGTACCACCCCATATTGGCCGCAACAAAATGGCGAAGTCGAAAGACAAAACCGATCCCTTCTTAAACGACTTGTCATCAGCCAATCAATGAATGCAAATTGGATCGAAGAGCTTAACAAATACCTATTAATGTATCGATCTTCTCTTCATTCAGTCACTAAGAAAACACCGTCAGAGATGCTTTTTAATTATAACATAAGAGATAAATTACCATCTATATTTAATCCAATAGTTGAACATGAAGAAGTGGCAGACAGAGATAAGGAAGCTAAACACAAAGGTAAAATGTATTCAGATAAACGAAGAAACGCAAAAGTTAGCTCAATATGCCCGAGTGACGAAGTTCTGGTCAAACGAATGCGTAAAACCAACAAACTATCATCTAGCTTTGGGGCAAAAGTTTTTAAGGTGGTTGAAAGGAAACGATGAGATTTATTATTAGCATCAAAAGAATCCGGTTTGAAATACCGGAGGCACGTATCTCTTTTGCTTAAAGTTTCTATAGAAGAAAGTAACCTCCTAGCACCAGAACCAGTAAACAACGAAATGGTAGATCCAAATAACAAAGAAAGGAATGTTACTTGTAAAGATACCAAAAGCAAATTAACTGATAGAAGTCTTAGCGATAAGCCAAGTAATGAGACCACAAGATCTAAAAGAGCTATTCAAAAACCAAATTACTTAAACGACTATATTAGCAGTAAGAAATCCATTAGTCAGTAAGCAATACATTATCTTTAAAAGAAAGGAAAGTTAATGTAATAAAGCAGCCTTATACATTGTGTATACAAACCTTGTTATGTTGCCTGACAGATGAAAGATAGAAAAACAATAAAAGGGCAATCGCATGTGGAACTACGAGGAGTCAAGATGTGCTTTATCAAGATACTACACCCTCCCTCCTTTCCCTCCTTTCCCTCCATCCCTTCCCTCCTTTCCCTCCGTCCCTTCCCTCCTTTCTCATTCTCCTTTCCATCCCTCCTATCATTCCTTTCCTTCCTTTCCCTCCTTCCCTTTCCTTCTTTGATTTCAATAGGTCCCTGCATGACAGTCTAAGAGCGTCGCGTTTGTAACACCCGGTGTGACAGATAGATTTGAACAATTTTCTGTGGATACTATTTAATTTCATCAGTCCACTAGTTTAAAGCATTTGTTGTGCTGCTATATATCATCCACAAAATAAGAGATATTTTATCTGATAGGTTCAATTTTGTTATTTCGAATTGATAACAATTCATAAAATGTATCTAAAAACATTAACCACTAACTAACTAAGTAACACAAATAAACTAAATAAAACTCATCCAAGCATCCGCTGTGAAGTAACGCTGATCGGCCTTTACTCGAGTTTTATAATAGAGATTTGTGCATTCCATAGCCTCACTCAGTAGACCCGTCGTTCGTAATGGGCGTCTCCAACTGCACTCTCTTCCCTTCCCTCCGCTGTGGCGCTCCACCGCATGGAAGAGGCAATTGAAGTCACCATTACTACTACGGTACATGGCTCCTTTCCCTCCTTTCCATACTTTCCCTCCTTTCTTTTCCTCGTTTTTCCCTTTCCCTCCTTCCCCTACCTCCTTTCCCTCCCTCCTTTCCCTCCTTCCTTTCCCACCCTCCTTTCCCTCGTTCCCTTCGCACCTTTCCCTCCTTTCCCTCCCTCCTTTCTCACCTTCCCCTCCCTCCTTCTCCTTCTTTATCTCCTTTCCATCCTTTCCCTCCTTTCCCTCCTTTTCCTCCTTTCCATCCTTCCCATCCCTCCTTTCCCTTCCTCTTTCCCTTCTTTCTCTCCTTTCCCTTCATCCCTTGTCTCCTTTCCTACCTTTCTTTAATTTAAGCAGGTCCCTGCATGACAGTCTAAGAGCGTCGCGTTTTAACACCCAGTGTGATAGATTGACCTGAATAATAATCTGTGGATAATATTTAATTTCATCCGTTAACTAATTTAAAGCATTTCTTTCACTGCTATATACATTGCAATTGAGTTTAGACTAGCAGCATACTTTTTTTTTTTAAGTCGCTATCGATTCTTGACTAGCATCCTCCATTTTTGATTACAAGCAATGGATTATTGACTAGGAGCAATTGATTTCAGCAGACCGGTTGCTGGCGCGGAGTGACCAGATTGTTTTTAGAGGTTATCGGTAGGAACTCTAAAGCAAATAAGTTTTTTTCTGATACGAAGAACGGGGAAAATTTCCCATTTTACCTGTAACGTTGAAGCACACATGTCTCCTCACGTAGTTTGTCACTTTTAAGCACTTTTAAATTTCATTCATCTCATTCATTTCATTCAAGTCTTAAAATTTTGAAATAACTTAAACTCTGAAGAACTTAAAATAAACATATACAAACCTTCCGCTATAATATTATAAATTATATTGTTCAGTTTCTTTCCGTCGGCATTTTTATTTTCTATTAGAAAATATATATTGAATTTTATTTTATTCTTTTCAATTATTAATACAAATATATGATCATTTTAACAACTCTTTCAATTAAATAATTAATTAACATCGCCTAAAGCGCAATATAGCACAATTAAATGTTTTCAAGTTTAAATTCATTGCTCCATTATTTTATTAGCATATTTTCCATTACAAGCCATTTAAATAATTTCCCCTACAAACTCATTATTAATTTATAAATACAACTTATACTTGATATTTATTTCAATTTTATTTATTTAATAAACTCCCTTGTTTAATTACAATTTTCCAAAAAATTTATTAATGATAATACGTCCTCCCCATCCATAACCACTCAACAAGTAGAAATTTTATTTGATCGTGTAGTTATTTCTTTTTATTCCGGTCCTCTGCATGTTGAACAATAATACATTAGTTTTCTGGTTTTGATTGTTTTTAAAATTAATTAAATAGATTTATATACGATATCAAATTAACAGCTGACACCTTGACATCAAACGTTGACACATAATCAAAATTGACAGCTCTATATTATCTGACACTTGACGTCACTTCGACACTTAAATTTGTTGACAGCTATAGTTTAAATTAATTGGCAGTCGTAACGGATTGATTGAGTTCTATTAAAGCATTTAAATTAAATTTATTTAGCTTTTGCTCAAGAACTCTAATATATTTTTATTAACATATTTCATCCATCTGAAATTACTTACCGAAATTCACAGTAATTAACTTATTTTCATTATTAATATTCAATATCATTCGATTGATAAAAGCAAATTTATAAATTGAAATCCTTATTGCCTAAATAATCCTCATAACAGTTCAAGCATTTCTTTAAATATCCATATAGAACTAATATTCAATTTAAATTTATTATTATTATTGCCTTGCCGATCTTCATTATTTTCCATATTTGATTGAACCTTTAATCAATCAGGCTTGATTGACATCAGAACTTTGGACATATAACGTCATTTTCAGTTGACAATAAAACAAATCTGACAGCTTCTTCACACCTGACATTGACATTAAATAGACTGACAGCTTTTCAAATAAAATTATCTATTTTTTCAATTTATTAAGCTTTACCCCTTATCAAATAATTGTCAAAATTCCTCCCCCCCCCCCCTTCTTACCATTCAAATTAAAGAAATGCCCTTTTAACTTTCATTAAACTCATATCCGCTCTCAATTATCTAATCCACTCTCTCCATGCATTTTTTGATGTAGAAATTAATTGCCACTATTAATAAAATTCCATGTAACCCAGTTAAAATTTTCTCGGTTCGCTTCTGTTTTATTTTAATAACTCACGTGATTTTACATTTCCATTCTTAAACAATTGACCCTAGATAATTGACGATTAA
Source organism: Anopheles merus (assembly GCF_017562075.2). Taxonomy (NCBI): domain Eukaryota; kingdom Metazoa; phylum Arthropoda; class Insecta; order Diptera; family Culicidae; genus Anopheles; species Anopheles merus. The sequence continues at coordinate 64,469 of NW_024427611.1, read as the reverse complement.
CATAATGGTCCGTTTGACACTTTATTAGGCTAGACATATTAATTAATAACGTGACTGACATTTACATAAAACGTTTAAAAACGTTGACAGTAAAATTGTTGACAGTTTATATACAGCGCGAAATCTATTGCCATTTTGCGTCAAAACCCGACAATTAGTTTATTTTTCCGTTTTAATTATAATAACTTGACATTAAAATCATTTCCTATTTTGACACTCCGTAGTTACGAGGGCTGACAATATAGTAAGGGTTCCAACGCTGCAACTTCGCCGGATCACGCGCTAGGCGAAATCTGGCAACACCGCCGTGTTCCTTGGTTCCCCCACTACCACTTTGCTGCTGGGTGAGGCTTCCCCGACCGCTCAGTCTTGGCTGAGCAGCCGTCAACGATGGAGGTACCCCTCGCGTCAGCGTCCAAGTGCGAATTGCGTTCTGTAATACGTTTTTTGAGTGCGAAAAAGGTGACACCTATTGAAATCCATCGTCAACTAGACGAAGTTTACGGGGAAAAGTGTACGGACATAAAAAACGTGCGTAATTGGAGCCGCGAGTTCAATTCCGGGCACACTAATGTTCACGACGAGGAGAGGTTGCCGACCGTCGGTCTCGGATGCGATTGTTCAAGCACACAGCCAACGTTACCCTTGATCTGCTCAAGAAATTTGACTGAGACATCATCGATCACCCTCCCTATAGTCCCGACGTGGCCCCAAGTGACTACCACTTGTTCCCCGCCCTGAAAAAACATCTCGAAGGGAATAAGTTTGAAAGTGACGCGGAGGTTCAGAAAGAGGTCAACACCTGGCTGCGCGAGGCGGACGGAGAGTGGTATTCTGTCGGCATAGACAAGTTCATCGTGCGGATGCGCAAGGTGTTGGAAAAAATGGCGATTATGTAGAAAAGTAGCCAAGACCTTGGCCTTTCCAACGGTGTATCGCTTTTTGTTAATAAATGTCATTTTCTATGAAAAAAAAAATTGGAGACCTTACTTTATTGTCAGCCCTCGTACATTATCCCAGAAGTTTTTAGTTAGTTAGTTAATTTATTTCCATATTTATAAGTTGTTCATACATATGCGGCGTTATATTATACTATAATGGGTCCGAAATAAGCTTCTCTCCTCATTGTTTTGATTGCTTTAGGTAGCTCTAGGCTGTCTTTACACTGCATTGTATAGCTTATACAGTCATAAACAAGAAATTATAGGGAAAAAGTGCTTTGGAAAAAAAAACCCTAAAGTGAAAGAAGAAATTAACCTAACACTTTTCTAATCTTAATAATAAATCTTACATACTAAGCTACCTAGTAATATTTACAACCTAAATTAGATTTATAACTTCAATCTAACTGGTTAAGTGCATAATTCTCTCAGAACTGGATGTGTGCTAAATGAGCATTTTTCGTTATATGTAGATTTTAACAATAATAATTTACAGGATATTGTAGATATATTACAATCTATGTGCAATTGAGCTGTTCTGTACCTAGGGGGGACTTTAAGTATTGCTTTAAGAAATTTGTTTTGTATTCTTTGAAGTGTCAACTTATGACAATCCGCACAATTGGACCATACTGGTGATGCGTAAGTTATATTTGGGAGTATTAATGCTTTGTACAATAATAACTTATTTTTGAAATTAAGTTTTGATTTCCTATTGAGGAAACAATACAGAGTTCTAAAAATGTTTTCGCATTTAACACTCAGCTTGTTTATGTGAGTTTTAAATGTCAGTCGTGTGTCTAAATATACTCCCAAATATTTTATAGAATCCTTCCAACCAATTGGATTACTGTTGATCATGAGTCTAGAATTTGGTAGCTTACGCTGGCTAGTGTTTCGCGTGAAAAATATAGCTTCGGTTTTCGTTTTCGTCGTTCCGTCGTTCGTAATGGGCGTCTCCAACTGCACTCTCTTCCCTTCCCTCCGCTGTGGCGCTCCACCGCATGGAAGAGGCAATTGAAGTCACCATTACTACTACGGTACATGGCTCCTTTCCCTCCTTTCCATACTTTCCCTCCTTTCTTTTCCTCGTTTTTCCCTTTCCCTCCTTCCCCTACCTCCTTTCCCTCCCTCCTTTCCCTCCTTCCTTTCCCACCCTCCTTTCCCTCCTTCCCTTCGCACCTTTCCCTCCTTTCCTTCCCTCCTTTCTCACCTTCCCCTCCCTCCTTCTCCTTCTTTATCTCCTTTCCATCCTTTCCCTCCTTTCCCTCCTTTTCCTCCTTTCCATCCTTCCCATCCCTCCTTTCCCTTCCTCTTTCCCTTCTTTCTCTCCTTTCCCTTCATCCCTTGTCTCCTTTCCTACCTTTCTTTAATTTAAGCAGGTCCCTGCATGACAGTCTAAGAGCGTCGCGTTTATAACACCCGGTGTGATAGATTGACCTGAATAATAATCTGTGGATAATATTTAATTTCATCCGTTAACTAATTTAAAGCATTTCTTTCACTGCTATATACATTGCAATTGAGTTTAGACTAGCAGCATACTTTTTTTTTTTAAGTCGCTATCGATTCTTGACTAGCATCCTCCATTTTTGATTACAAGCAATGGATTATTGACTAGGAGCAATTGATTTCAGCAGACCGGTTGCTGGCGCGGAGTGACCAGATTGTTTTTAAAGGTTATCGGTAGGAACTCTAAAGCAAATAAGTTTTTTTCTGATACGAAGAACGGGGAAAATTTCCCATTTTACCTGTAACGTTGAAGCACACATGTCTCCTCACGTAGTTTGTCACTTTTAAGCACTTTTAAATTTCATTCATCTCATTCATTTCATTCAAGTCTTAAAATTTTGAAATAACTTAAACTCTGAAGAACTTAAAATAAACATATACAAACCTTCCGCTATAATATTATAAATTATATTGTTCAGTTTCTTTCCGTCGGCATTTTATTTTCTATTAAAAATATATATTGAATTTTATTTTATTCTTTTCAATTATTAATACAAATATATGATCATTTTAACAACTCTTTCAATTAAATAATTAATTAACATCGCCTAAAGCGCAATATAGCACAATTAAATGTTTTCAAGTTTAAATTCATTGCTCCATTATTTTATTAGCATATTTTCCATTACAAGCCATTTAAATAATTTCCCCTACAAACTCATTATTAATTTATAAATACAACTTATACTTGATATTTATTTCAATTTTATTTATTTAATAAACTCCCTTGTTTAATTACAATTTTCCAAAAAATTTATTAATGATAATACGTCCTCCCCATCCATAACCACTCAACAAGTAGAAATTTTATTTGATCGTGTAGTTATTTCTTTTTATTCCGGTCCTCTGCATGTTGAACAATAATACATTAGTTTTCTGGTTTTGATTGTTTTTAAAATTAATTAAATAGATTTATATACGATATCAAATTAACAGCTGACACCTTGACATCAAACGTTGACACATAATCAAAATTGACAGCTCTATATTATCTGACACTTGACGTCACTTCGACACTTAAATTTGTTGACAGCTATAGTTTAAATTAATTGGCAGTCGTAACGGATTGATTGAATTCTATTAAAGCATTTAAATTAAATTTATTTAGCTTTTGCTCAAGAACTCTAATATATTTTTATTAACATATTTCATCCATCTGAAATTACTTACCGAAATTCACAGTAATTAACTTATTTTCATTATTAATATTCAATATCATTCGATTGATAAAAGCAAATTTATAAATTGAAATCCTTATTGCCTAAATAATCCTCATAACAGTTCAAGCATTTCTTTAAATATCCATATAGAACTAATATTCAATTTAAATTTATTATTATTATTGCCTTGCCGATCTTCATTATTTTCCATATTTGATTGAACCTTTAATCAATCAGGCTTGATTGACATCAGAACTTTGGACATATAACGTCATTTTCAGTTGACAATAAAACAAATCTGACAGCTTCTTCACACCTGACATTGACATTAAATAGACTGACAGCTTTTCAAATAAAATTATCTATTTTTTCAATTTATTAAGCTTTACCCCTTATCAAATAATTGTCGAAATTCCTCCCCCCCCCCCTTCTTACCATTCAAATTAAAGAAATGCCCTTTTAACTTTCATTAAACTCATATCCGCTCTCAATTATCTAATCCACTCTCTCCATGCATTTTTTGATGTAGAAATTAATTGCCACTATTAATAAATTCCATGTAACCCAGTTAAAATTTTCTCGGTTCGCTTCTGTTTTATTTTAATAACTCACGTGACATTACATTTCCATTCTTAAACAATTGACCCTAGATAATTGACGATTAACATAATGGTCCTTTGACACTTAATTAGGCTAGACATATTAATTAATAACGTGACTGACATTTACATAAAACGTTTAAAAACGTTGACAGTAAAATTGTTGACAGTTTATATACAGCGCGAAATCTATTGCCATTTTGCGTCAAAACCCGACAATTAGTTTATTTTCCCGTTTTAATTATAATAACTTGACATTAAAATCATTTCCTATTTTGACACTCCGTAGTTACGAGGGCTGACAATATAGTAAGGGTTCCAACGCTGCAACTTCGCCGGATCACGCGCTAGGCGAAATCTGGCAACACCGCCGTGTTCCTTGGTTCCCCCACTACCACTTTGCTGCTGGGTGAGGCTTCCCCGACCGCTCAGTCTTGGCTGAGCAGCCGTCAACGATGGAGGTACCCCTCGCGTCAGCGTCCAAGTGCGAATTGCGTTCTGTAATACGTTTTTTGAGTGCGAAAAAGGTGACACCTATTGAAATCCATCGTCAACTAGACGAAGTTTACGGGGAAAAGTGTACGGACATAAAAAACGTGCGTAATTGGAGCCGCGAGTTCAATTCCGGGCACACTAATGTTCACGACGAGGAGAGGTTGCCGACCGTCGGTCTCGGATGCGATTGTTCAAGCACACAGCCAACGTTACCCTTGATCTGCTCAAGAAATTTGACTGAGACATCATCGATCACCCTCCCTATAGTCCCGACGTGGCCCCAAGTGACTACCACATGTTCCCCGCCCTGAAAAAACATCTCGAAGGGAATAAGTTTGAAAGTGACGCGGAGGTTCAGAAAGAGGTCAACACCTGGCTGCGCGAGGCGGACGGAGAGTGGTATTCTGCCGGCATAGACAAGTTCATCATGCGGATGCGCAAGGTGTTGGAAAAAATGGCGATTATGTAGAAAAGTAGCCAAGATCTTGGCCTTTCCAACGGTGTATCGCTTTTTGTTAATAAATGTCATTTTCTATGAAAAAAAAAATTGGAGACCTTACTTTATTGTCAGCCCTCGTACATTATCCCAGAAGTTTTTAGTTAGTTAGTTAATTTATTTCCATATTTATAAGTTGTTCATACATATGCGGCGTTATATTATACTATAATGGGTCCGAAATAAGCTTCTCTCCTCATTGTTTTGATTGCTTTAGGTAGCTCTAGGCTGTCTTTACACTGCATTGTATAGCTTATACAGTCATAAACAAGAAATTATAGGGAAAAAGTGCTTTGGAAAAAAAACCCTAAAGTGAAAGAAGAAATTAACCTAACACTTTTCTAATCTTAATAATAAATCTTACATACTAAGCTACCTAGTAATATTTACAACCTAAATTAGATTTATAACTTCAATCTAACTGGTTAAGTGCATAATTCTCTCAGAACTGGATGTGTGCTAAATGAGCATTTTTCGTTATATGTAGATTTTAACAATAATAATTTACAGGATATTGTAGATATATTACAATCTATGTGCAATTGAGCTGTTCTGTACCTAGGGGGGACTTTAAGTATTGCTTTAAGAAATTTGTTTTGTATTCTTTGAAGTGTCAACTTATGACAATCCGCACAATTGGACCATACTGGTGATGCGTAAGTTATATTTGGGAGTATTAATGCTTTGTACAATAATAACTTATTTTTGAAATTAAGTTTTGATTTCCTATTGAGGAAACAATACAGAGTTCTAAAAATGTTTTCGCATTTAACACTCAGCTTGTTTATGTGAGTTTTAAATGTCAGTCGTGTGTCTAAATATACTCCCAAATATTTTATAGAATCCTTCCAACCAATTGGATTACTGTTGATCATGAGTCTAGAATTTGGTAGCTTACGCTGGCTAGTGTTTCGCGTGAAAAATATAGCTTCGGTTTTCGTTTTCGTCGTTCCGTCGTTCGTAATGGGCGTCTCCAACTGCACTCTCTTCCCTTCCCTCCGCTGTGGCGCTCCACCGCATGGAAGAGGCAATTGAAGTCACCATTACTACTACGGTACATGGCTCCTTTCCCTCCTTTCCATACTTTCCCTCCTTTCTTTTCCTCGTTTTTCCCTTTCCCTCATTCCCCTACCTCCTTTCCCTCCCTCCTTTCCCTCCTTCCTTTCCCACCCTCCTTTCCCTCCTTCCCTTCGCACCTTTCCCTCCTTTCCTTCCCTCCTTTCTCACCTTCCCCTCCCTCCTTCTCCTTCTTTATCTCCTTTCCATCCTTTCCCTCCTTTCCCTCCTTTTCCTCCTTTCCATCCTTCCCATCCCTCCTTTCCCTTCCTCTTTCCCTTCTTTCTCTCCTTTCCCTTCATCCCTTGTCTCCTTTCCTACCTTTCTTTAATTTAAGCAGGTCCCTGCATGACAGTCTAAGAGCGTCGCGTTTATAACACCCGGTGTGATAGATTGACCTGAATAATAATCTGTGGATAATATTTAATTTCATCCGTTAACTAATTTAAAGCATTTCTTTCACTGCTATATACATTGCAATTGAGTTTAGACTAGCAGCATACTTTTTTTTTTTAAAGTCGCTATCGATTCTTGACTAGCATCCTCCATTTTTGATTACAAGCAATGGATTATTGACTAGGAGCAATTGATTTCAGCAGACCGGTTGCTGGCGCGGAGTGACCAGATTGTTTTTAAAGGTTATCGGTAGGAACTCTAAAGCAAATAAGTTTTTTTCTGATACGAAGAACGGGGAAAATTTCCCATTTTACCTGTAACGTTGAAGCACACATGTCTCCTCACGTAGTTTGTCACTTTTAAGCACTTTTAAATTTCATTCATCTCATTCATTTCATTCAAGTCTTAAAATTTTGAAATAACTTAAACTCTGAAGAACTTAAAATAAACATATACAAACCTTCCGCTATAATATTATAAATTATATTGTTCAGTTTCTTTCCGTCGGCATTTTTATTTTCTATTAAAAAATATATATTGAATTTTATTTTATTCTTTTCAATTATTAATACAAATATATGATCATTTTAACAACTCTTTCAATTAAATAATTAATTAACATCGCCTAAAGCGCAATATAGCACAATTAAATGTTTTCAAGTTTAAATTCATTGCTCCATTATTTTATTAGCATATTTTCCATTACAAGCCATTTAAATAATTTCCCCTACAAACTCATTATTAATTTATAAATACAACTTATACTTGATATTTATTTCAATTTTATTTATTTAATAAACTCCCTTGTTTAATTACAATTTTCCAAAAAATTTATTAATGATAATACGTCCTCCCCATCCATAACCACTCAACAAGTAGAAATTTTATTTGATCGTGTAGTTATTTCTTTTTATTCCGGTCCTCTGCATGTTGAACAATAATACATTAGTTTTCTGGTTTTGATTGTTTTTAAAATTAATTAAATAGATTTATATACGATATCAAATTAACAGCTGACACCTTGACATCAAACGTTGACACATAATCAAAATTGACAGCTCTATATTATCTGACACTTGACGTCACTTCGACACTTAAATTTGTTGACAGCTATAGTTTAAATTAATTGGCAGTCGTAACGGATTGATTGAATTCTATTAAAGCATTTAAATTAAATTTATTTAGCTTTTGCTCAAGAACTCTAATATATTTTTATTAACATATTTCATCCATCTGAAATTACTTACCGAAATTCACAGTAATTAACTTATTTTCATTATTAATATTCAATATCATTCGATTGATAAAAGCAAATTTATAAATTGAAATCCTTATTGCCTAAATAATCCTCATAACAGTTCAAGCATTTCTTTAAATATCCATATAGAACTAATATTCAATTTAAATTTATTATTATTATTGCCTTGCCGATCTTCATTATTTTCCATATTTGATTGAACCTTTAATCAATCAGGCTTGATTGACATCAGAACTTTGGACATATAACGTCATTTTCAGTTGACAATAAAACAAATCTGACAGCTTCTTCACACCTGACATTGACATTAAATAGACTGACAGCTTTTCAAATAAAATTATCTATTTTTTCAATTTATTAAGCTTTACCCCTTATCAAATAATTGTCGAAATTCCTCCCCCCCCCCCCTTCTTACCATTCAAATTAAAGAAATGCCCTTTTAACTTTCATTAAACTCATATCCGCTCTCAATTATCTAATCCACTCTCTCCATGCATTTTTTGATGTAGAAATTAATTGCCACTATTAATAAAATTCCATGTAACCCAGTTAAAATTTTCTCGGTTCGCTTCTGTTTTATTTTAATAACTCACGTGACATTACATTTCCATTCTTAAACAATTGACCCTAGATAATTGACGATTAACATAATGGTCCGTTTGACACTTAATTAGGCTAGACATATTAATTAATAACGTGACTGACATTTACATAAAACGTTTAAAAACGTTGACAGTAAAATTGTTGACAGTTTATATACAGCGCGAAATCTATTGCCATTTTGCGTCAAAACCCGACAATTAGTTTATTTTCCCGTTTTAATTATAATAACTTGACATTAAAATCATTTCCTATTTTGACACTCCGTAGTTACGAGGGCTGACAATATAGTAAGGGTTCCAACGCTGCAACTTCGCCGGATCACGCGCTAGGCGAAATCTGGCAACACCGCCGTGTTCCTTGGTTCCCCCACTACCACTTTGCTGCTGGGTGAGGCTTCCCCGACCGCTCAGTCTTGGCTGAGCAGCCGTCAACGATGGAGGTACCCCTCGCGTCAGCGTCCAAGTGCGAATTGCGTTCTGTAATACGTTTTTTGAGTGCGAAAAAGGTGACACCTATTGAAATCCATCGTCAACTAGACGAAGTTTACGGGGAAAAGTGTACGGACATAAAAAACGTGCGTAATTGGAGCCGCGAGTTCAATTCCGGGCACACTAATGTTCACGACGAGGAGAGGTTGCCGACCGTCGGTCTCGGATGCGATTGTTCAAGCACACAGCCAACGTTACCCTTGATCTGCTCAAGAAATTTGACTGAGACATCATCGATCACCCTCCCTATAGTCCCGACGTGGCCCCAAGTGACTACCACATGTTCCCCGCCCTGAAAAAACATCTCGAAGGGAATAAGTTTGAAAGTGACGCGGAGGTTCAGAAAGAGGTCAACACCTGGCTGCGCGAGGCGGACGGAGAGTGGTATTCTGCCGGCATAGACAAGTTCATCATGCGGATGCGCAAGGTGTTGGAAAAAATGGCGATTATGTAGAAAAGTAGCCAAGATCTTGGCCTTTCCAACGGTGTATCGCTTTTTGTTAATAAATGTCATTTTCTATGAAAAAAAAAATTGGAGACCTTACTTTATTGTCAGCCCTCGTACATTATCCCAGAAGTTTTTAGTTAGTTAGTTAATTTATTTCCATATTTATAAGTTGTTCATACATATGCGGCGTTATATTATACTATAATGGGTCCGAAATAAGCTTCTCTCCTCATTGTTTTGATTGCTTTAGGTAGCTCTAGGCTGTCTTTACACTGCATTGTATAGCTTATACAGTCATAAACAAGAAATTATAGGGAAAAAGTGCTTTGGAAAAAAAACCCTAAAGTGAAAGAAGAAATTAACCTAACACTTTTCTAATCTTAATAATAAATCTTACATACTAAGCTACCTAGTAATATTTACAACCTAAATTAGATTTATAACTTCAATCTAACTGGTTAAGTGCATAATTCTCTCAGAACTGGATGTGTGCTAAATGAGCATTTTTCGTTATATGTAGATTTTAACAATAATAATTTACAGGATATTGTAGATATATTACAATCTATGTGCAATTGAGCTGTTCTGTACCTAGGGGGGACTTTAAGTATTGCTTTAAGAAATTTGTTTTGTATTCTTTGAAGTGTCAACTTATGACAATCCGCACAATTGGACCATACTGGTGATGCGTAAGTTATATTTGGGAGTATTAATGCTTTGTACAATAATAACTTATTTTTGAAATTAAGTTTTGATTTCCTATTGAGGAAACAATACAGAGTTCTAAAAATGTTTTCGCATTTAACACTCAGCTTGTTTATGTGAGTTTTAAATGTCAGTCGTGTGTCTAAATATACTCCCAAATATTTTATAGAATCCTTCCAACCAATTGGATTACTGTTGATCATGAGTCTAGAATTTGGTAGCTTACGCTGGCTAGTGTTTCGCGTGAAAAATATAGCTTCGGTTTTCGTTTTCGTCGTTCCGTCGTTCGTAATGGGCGTCTCCAACTGCACTCTCTTCCCTTCCCTCCGCTGTGGCGCTCCACCGCATGGAAGAGGCAATTGAAGTCACCATTACTACTACGGTACATGGCTCCTTTCCCTCCTTTCCATACTTTCCCTCCTTTCTTTTCCTCGTTTTTCCCTTTCCCTCCTTCCCCTACCTCCTTTCCCTCCCTCCTTTCCCTCCTTCCTTTCCCACCCTCCTTTCCCTCCTTCCCTTCGCACCTTTCCCTCCTTTCCTTCCCTCCTTTCTCACCTTCCCCTCCCTCCTTCTCCTTCTTTATCTCCTTTCCATCCTTTCCCTCCTTTCCCTCCTTTTCCTCCTTTCCATCCTTCCCATCCCTCCTTTCCCTTCCTCTTTCCCTTCTTTCTCTCCTTTCCCTTCATCCCTTGTCTCCTTTCCTACCTTTCTTTAATTTAAGCAGGTCCCTGCATGACAGTCTAAGAGCGTCGCGTTTATAACACCCGGTGTGATAGATTGACCTGAATAATAATCTGTGGATAATATTTAATTTCATCCGTTAACTAATTTAAAGCATTTCTTTCACTGCTATATACATTGCAATTGAGTTTAGACTAGCAGCATACTTTTTTTTTAAAGTCGCTATCGATTCTTGACTAGCATCCTCCATTTTTGATTACAAGCAATGGATTATTGACTAGGAGCAATTGATTTCAGCAGACCGGTTGCTGGCGCGGAGTGACCAGATTGTTTTTAGAGGTTATCGGTAGGAACTCTAAAGCAAATAAGTTTTTTTCTGATACGAAGAACGGGGAAAATTTCCCATTTTACCTGTAACGTTGAAGCACACATGTCTCCTCACGTAGTTTGTCACTTTTAAGCACTTTTAAATTTCATTCATCTCATTCATTTCATTCAAGTCTTAAAATTTTGAAATAACTTAAACTCTGAAGAACTTAAAATAAACATATACAAACCTTCCGCTATAATATTATAAATTATATTGTTCAGTTTCTTTCCGTCGGCATTTTTATTTTCTATTAAAAATATATATTGAATTTTATTTTATTCTTTTCAATTATTAATACAAATATATGATCATTTTAACAACTCTTTCAATTAAATAATTAATTAACATCGCCTAAAGCGCAATATAGCACAATTAAATGTTTTCAAGTTTAAATTCATTGCTCCATTATTTTATTAGCATATTTTCCATTACAAGCCATTTAAATAATTTCCCCTACAAACTCATTATTAATTTATAAATACAACTTATACTTGATATTTATTTCAATTTTATTTATTTAATAAACTCCCTTGTTTAATTACAATTTTCCAAAAAATTTATTAATGATAATACGTCCTCCCCATCCATAACCACTCAACAAGTAGAAATTTTATTTGATCGTGTAGTTATTTCTTTTTATTCCGGTCCTCTGCATGTTGAACAATAATACATTAGTTTTCTGGTTTTGATTGTTTTTAAAATTAATTAAATAGATTTATATACGATATCAAATTAACAGCTGACACCTTGACATCAAACGTTGACACATAATCAAAATTGACAGCTCTATATTATCTGACACTTGACGTCACTTCGACACTTAAATTTGTTGACAGCTATAGTTTAAATTAATTGGCAGTCGTAACGGATTGATTGAATTCTATTAAAGCATTTAAATTAAATTTATTTAGCTTTTGCTCAAGAACTCTAATATATTTTTATTAACATATTTCATCCATCTGAAATTACTTACCGAAATTCACAGTAATTAACTTATTTTCATTATTAATATTCAATATCATTCGATTGATAAAAGCAAATTTATAAATTGAAATCCTTATTGCCTAAATAATCCTCATAACAGTTCAAGCATTTCTTTAAATATCCATATAGAACTAATATTCAATTTAAATTTATTATTATTATTGCCTTGCCGATCTTCATTATTTTCCATATTTGATTGAACCTTTAATCAATCAGGCTTGATTGACATCAGAACTTTGGACATATAACGTCATTTTCAGTTGACAATAAAACAAATCTGACAGCTTCTTCACACCTGACATTGACATTAAATAGACTGACAGCTTTTCAAATAAAATTATCTATTTTTTCAATTTATTAAGCTTTACCCCTTATCAAATAATTGTCGAAATTCCTCCCCCCCCCCCCTTCTTACCATTCAAATTAAAGAAATGCCCTTTTAACTTTCATTAAACTCATATCCGCTCTCAATTATCTAATCCACTCTCTCCATGCATTTTTTGATGTAGAAATTAATTGCCACTATTAATAAAATTCCATGTAACCCAGTTAAAATTTTCTCGGTTCGCTTCTGTTTTATTTTAATAACTCACGTGACATTACATTTCCATTCTTAAACAATTGACCCTAGATAATTGACGATTAACATAATGGTCCGTTTGACACTTAATTAGGCTAGACATATTAATTAATAACGTGACTGACATTTACATAAAACGTTTAAAAACGTTGACAGTAAAATTGTTGACAGTTTATATACAGCGCGAAATCTATTGCCATTTTGCGTCAAAACCCGACAATTAGTTTATTTTCCCGTTTTAATTATAATAACTTGACATTAAAATCATTTCCTATTTTGACACTCCGTAGTTACGAGGGCTGACAATATAGTAAGGGTTCCAACGCTGCAACTTCGCCGGATCACGCGCTAGGCGAAATCTGGCAACACCGCCGTGTTCCTTGGTTCCCCCACTACCACTTTGCTGCTGGGTGAGGCTTCCCCGACCGCTCAGTCTTGGCTGAGCAGCCGTCAACGATGGAGGTACCCCTCGCGTCAGCGTCCAAGTGCGAATTGCGTTCTGTAATACGTTTTTTGAGTGCGAAAAAGGTGACACCTATTGAAATCCATCGTCAACTAGACGAAGTTTACGGGGAAAAGTGTACGGACATAAAAAACGTGCGTAATTGGAGCCGCGAGTTCAATTCCGGGCACACTAATGTTCACGACGAGGAGAGGTTGCCGACCGTCGGTCTCGGATGCGATTGTTCAAGCACACAGCCAACGTTACCCTTGATCTGCTCAAGAAATTTGACTGAGACATCATCGATCACCCTCCCTATAGTCCCGACGTGGCCCCAAGTGACTACCACATGTTCCCCGCCCTGAAAAAACATCTCGAAGGGAATAAGTTTGAAAGTGACGCGGAGGTTCAGAAAGAGGTCAACACCTGGCTGCGCGAGGCGGACGGAGAGTGGTATTCTGCCGGCATAGACAAGTTCATCATGCGGATGCGCAAGGTGTTGGAAAAAATGGCGATTATGTAGAAAAGTAGCCAAGATCTTGGCCTTTCCAACGGTGTATCGCTTTTTGTTAATAAATGTCATTTTCTATGAAAAAAAAAATTGGAGACCTTACTTTATTGTCAGCCCTCGTACATTATCCCAGAAGTTTTTAGTTAGTTAGTTAATTTATTTCCATATTTATAAGTTGTTCATACATATGCGGCGTTATATTATACTATAATGGGTCCGAAATAAGCTTCTCTCCTCATTGTTTTGATTGCTTTAGGTAGCTCTAGGCTGTCTTTACACTGCATTGTATAGCTTATACAGTCATAAACAAGAAATTATAGGGAAAAAGTGCTTTGGAAAAAAAACCCTAAAGTGAAAGAAGAAATTAACCTAACACTTTTCTAATCTTAATAATAAATCTTACATACTAAGCTACCTAGTAATATTTACAACCTAAATTAGATTTATAACTTCAATCTAACTGGTTAAGTGCATAATTCTCTCAGAACTGGATGTGTGCTAAATGAGCATTTTTCGTTATATGTAGATTTTAACAATAATAATTTACAGGATATTGTAGATATATTACAATCTATGTGCAATTGAGCTGTTCTGTACCTAGGGGGGACTTTAAGTATTGCTTTAAGAAATTTGTTTTGTATTCTTTGAAGTGTCAACTTATGACAATCCGCACAATTGGACCATACTGGTGATGCGTAAGTTATATTTGGGAGTATTAATGCTTTGTACAATAATAACTTATTTTTGAAATTAAGTTTTGATTTCCTATTGAGGAAACAATACAGAGTTCTAAAAATGTTTTCGCATTTAACACTCAGCTTGTTTATGTGAGTTTTAAATGTCAGTCGTGTGTCTAAATATACTCCCAAATATTTTATAGAATCCTTCCAACCAATTGGATTACTGTTGATCATGAGTCTAGAATTTGGTAGCTTACGCTGGCTAGTGTTTCGCGTGAAAAATATAGCTTCGGTTTTCGTTTTCGTCGTTCCGTCGTTCGTAATGGGCGTCTCCAACTGCACTCTCTTCCCTTCCCTCCGCTGTGGCGCTCCACCGCATGGAAGAGGCAATTGAAGTCACCATTACTACTACGGTACATGGCTCCTTTCCCTCCTTTCCATACTTTCCCTCCTTTCTTTTCCTCGTTTTTCCCTTTCCCTCCTTCCCCTACCTCCTTTCCCTCCCTCCTTTCCCTCCTTCCTTTCCCACCCTCCTTTCCCTCCTTCCCTTCGCACCTTTCCCTCCTTTCCTTCCCTCCTTTCTCACCTTCCCCTCCCTCCTTCTCCTTCTTTATCTCCTTTCCATCCTTTCCCTCCTTTCCCTCCTTTTCCTCCTTTCCATCCTTCCCATCCCTCCTTTCCCTTCCTCTTTCCCTTCTTTCTCTCCTTTCCCTTCATCCCTTGTCTCCTTTCCTACCTTTCTTTAATTTAAGCAGGTCCCTGCATGACAGTCTAAGAGCGTCGCGTTTATAACACCCGGTGTGATAGATTGACCTGAATAATAATTGTGGATAATATTTAATTTCATCCGTTAACTAATTTAAAGCATTTCTTTCACTGCTATATACATTGCAATTGAGTTTAGACTAGCAGCATACTTTTTTTTTTAAAGTCGCTATCGATTCTTGACTAGCATCCTCCATTTTTGATTACAAGCAATGGATTATTGACTAGGAGCAATTGATTTCAGCAGACCGGTTGCTGGCGCGGAGTGACCAGATTGTTTTTAAAGGTTATCGGTAGGAACTCTAAAGCAAATAAGTTTTTTTCTGATACGAAGAACGGGGAAAATTTCCCATTTTACCTGTAACGTTGAAGCACACATGTCTCCTCACGTAGTTTGTCACTTTTAAGCACTTTTAAATTTCATTCATCTCATTCATTTCATTCAAGTCTTAAAATTTTGAAATAACTTAAACTCTGAAGAACTTAAAATAAACATATACAAACCTTCCGCTATAATATTATAAATTATATTGTTCAGTTTCTTTCCGTCGGCATTTTTATTTTCTATTAAAAAATATATATTGAATTTTATTTTATTCTTTTCAATTATTAATACAAATATATGATCATTTTAACAACTCTTTCAATTAAATAATTAATTAACATCGCCTAAAGCGCAATATAGCACAATTAAATGTTTTCAAGTTTAAATTCATTGCTCCATTATTTTATTAGCATATTTTCCATTACAAGCCATTTAAATAATTTCCCCTACAAACTCATTATTAATTTATAAATACAACTTATACTTGATATTTATTTCAATTTTATTTATTTAATAAACTCCCTTGTTTAATTACAATTTTCCAAAAAATTTATTAATGATAATACGTCCTCCCCATCCATAACCACTCAACAAGTAGAAATTTTATTTGATCGTGTAGTTATTTCTTTTTATTCCGGTCCTCTGCATGTTGAACAATAATACATTAGTTTTCTGGTTTTGATTGTTTTTAAAATTAATTAAATAGATTTATATACGATATCAAATTAACAGCTGACACCTTGACATCAAACGTTGACACATAATCAAAATTGACAGCTCTATATTATCTGACACTTGACGTCACTTCGACACTTAAATTTGTTGACAGCTATAGTTTAAATTAATTGGCAGTCGTAACGGATTGATTGAATTCTATTAAAGCATTTAAATTAAATTTATTTAGCTTTTGCTCAAGAACTCTAATATATTTTTATTAACATATTTCATCCATCTGAAATTACTTACCGAAATTCACAGTAATTAACTTATTTTCATTATTAATATTCAATATCATTCGATTGATAAAAGCAAATTTATAAATTGAAATCCTTATTGCCTAAATAATCCTCATAACAGTTCAAGCATTTCTTTAAATATCCATATAGAACTAATATTCAATTTAAATTTATTATTATTATTGCCTTGCCGATCTTCATTATTTTCCATATTTGATTGAACCTTTAATCAATCAGGCTTGATTGACATCAGAACTTTGGACATATAACGTCATTTTCAGTTGACAATAAAACAAATCTGACAGCTTCTTCACACCTGACATTGACATTAAATAGACTGACAGCTTTTCAAATAAAATTATCTATTTTTTCAATTCATTAAGCTTTACCCCTTATCAAATAATTGTCGAAATTCCTCCCCCCCCCCCCCCTTCTTACCATTCAAATTAAAGAAAAGCCCTTTTAACTTTCATTAAACTCATATCCGCTCTCAATTATCTAATCCACTCTCTCCATGCATTTTTTGATGTAGAAATTAATTGCCACTATTAATAAAATTCCATGTAACCCAGTTAAAATTTTCTCGGTTCGCTTCTGTTTTATTTTAATAACTCACGTGACATTACATTTCCATTCTTAAACAATTGACCCTAGATAATTGACGATTAACATAATGGTCCGTTTGACACTTAATTAGGCTAGACATATTAATTAATAACGTGACTGACATTTACATAAAACGTTTAAAAACGTTGACAGTAAAATTGTTGACAGTTTATATACAGCGCGAAATCTATTGCCATTTTGCGTCAAAACCCGACAATTAGTTTATTTTCCCGTTTTAATTATAATAACTTGACATTAAAATCATTTCCTATTTTGACACTCCGTAGTTACGAGGGCTGACAATATAGTAAGGGTTCCAACGCTGCAACTTCGCCGGATCACGCGCTAGGCGAAATCTGGCAACACCGCCGTGTTCCTTGGTTCCCCCACTACCACTTTGCTGCTGGGTGAGGCTTCCCCGACCGCTCAGTCTTGGCTGAGCAGCCGTCAACGATGGAGGTACCCCTCGCGTCAGCGTCCAAGTGCGAATTGCGTTCTGTAATACGTTTTTTGAGTGCGAAAAAGGTGACACCTATTGAAATCCATCGTCAACTAGACGAAGTTTACGGGGAAAAGTGTACGGACATAAAAAACGTGCGTAATTGGAGCCGCGAGTTCAATTCCGGGCACACTAATGTTCACGACGAGGAGAGGTTGCCGACCGTCGGTCTCGGATGCGATTGTTCAAGCACACAGCCAACGTTACCCTTGATCTGCTCAAGAAATTTGACTGAGACATCATCGATCACCCTCCCTATAGTCCCGACGTGGCCCCAAGTGACTACCACATGTTCCCCGCCCTGAAAAAACATCTCGAAGGGAATAAGTTTGAAAGTGACGCGGAGGTTCAGAAAGAGGTCAACACCTGGCTGCGCGAGGCGGACGGAGAGTGGTATTCTGCCGGCATAGACAAGTTCATCATGCGGATGCGCAAGGTGTTGGAAAAAATGGCGATTATGTAGAAAAGTAGCCAAGATCTTGGCCTTTCCAACGGTGTATCGCTTTTTGTTAATAAATGTCATTTTCTATGAAAAAAAAATTGGAGACCTTATTTTATTGTCAGCCCTCGTACATTATCCCAGAAGTTTTTAGTTAGTTAGTTAATTTATTTCCATATTTATAAGTTGTTCATACATATGCGGCGTTATATTATACTATAATGGGTCCGAAATAAGCTTCTCTCCTCATTGTTTTGATTGCTTTAGGTAGCTCTAGGCTGTCTTTACACTGCATTGTATAGCTTATACAGTCATAAACAAGAAATTATAGGGAAAAAGTGCTTTGGAAAAAAAACCCTAATGTGAAAGAAGAAATTAACCTAACACTTTTCTAATCTTAATAATAAATCTTACATACTAAGCTACCTAGTAATATTTACAACCTTAATTAGATATATTTATTTCAATCTAACTGGTTAAGTGCATAATTCTCTCAGAACTGGATGTGTGCTAAATGAGCATTTTTCGTTATATGTAGATTTTAACAATAATAATTTACAGGATATTGTAGATATATTACAATCTATGTGCAATTGAGCTGTTCTGTACCTAGGGGGGACTTTAAGTATTGCTTTAAGAAATTTGTTTTGTATTCTTTGAAGTGTCAACTTATGACAATCCGCACAATTGGACCATACTGGTGATGCGTAAGTTATATTTGGGAGTATTAATGCTTTGTACAATAATAACTTATTTTTGAATTAAGTTTTGATTTCCTATTGAGGAAACAATACAGAGTTCTAAAAATGTTTTCGCATTTTACACTCAGCTTGTTTATGTGAGTTTTAAATGTCAGTCGTGTGTCTAAATATACTCCCAAATATTTTATAGAATCCTTCCAACCAATTGGATTCCTGTTGATCATGAGTCTAGAATTTGGTAGCTTACGCTGGCTAGTGTTTCGCGTGAAAAATATAGCTTCGGTTTTCATTTCGTTTAACTTTAACTTCCATTTTTTGCAGTATCGCGCATACTTCTTTAGGCCAATGTCAAGATTTTTAATTATAGTTTTTGGATTTTTAGCGGTAGATGACAATGCAAAATCATCTGCATATAAGTATTGCTCGCAGTTGTGCATTATTGGAATATCTGATATGTATATGCTAAATAATAATGGTGACAGTGTGCTACCTTGGGGTACACCTGCCAACGGTGTGTATGGGTTCGATGTGGAATATGCTACGTGAATATTGTTCTGCCGGTTAGATATAAATGATTGTATTATATTGATTAGATATCTTGGAAAGTTAAATCTTATGAGTTTGTAAACTAGCCCTTGATGCCATATAGAATCGAATGCTTTCTCAGAATCAAGCAGTACCACTCCGGTTGATTTTTTGTTTAGTCTATTGTGTATGATGTTTTTGGTCATTCTATGGACTTGATGTGTGGTGGAAAAAGAGGGACGGAAACCAAACTGGTTGTTGGGAATTATATTGTTGCTATAAGAGTGGGCAGCTAATCTTTTTTCTACCAGTTTTTCGAATATTTTTCCCATACAACTGAGAAGGCTAATTGGTCTGTAGTTCTCTGGAACGCTATGATCTTTACCCGGTTTTGGAATAGCAAAAACTTTAGCCATTTTCCAAGTTTTTGGAAAATAACCAAGTTTCAGACAACCATTAAATATAACGTTAAGATATATTATGGCTTTCCTGGGTAACCTTTTGATTGCATTATTATTTACCTGGTCATGTCCTGTAGATTTTTTTGTTTTTAGTCGTCTTAAGATTATAGCAATGTCTTTTGGTTTAATTAATTCAAAATTATTTTGTGTTATCTGATCGATATCATTGCAGAAACTCCTATTTTTTCCTTTACTTGACGATCAACAGTACTTTTATAATTTGTTGTTAAAGTGTGGGCTGATTCAAATACTTTTTTTAACACATCACATTTTTCGGTAGCCGTGATAAGGTTTTGATTATCTTTTTTCAAAATAGGGATAGAGTTTTGCTTATTTTTAATTATTCTGACATAAGTCCAAAGTTTGTCATTGTGTTTTTTTTTGTTCATTGATTCCAGATTTTTGGACCACGAATTGTTGCGTAATTCAGATAACTTTAAATCGATTAGATTTTTAAGGAAATAGTAAGAGTTTTTCAATATATTGCTAAGCCTATGTCTTTGCCATCTCTTTCTATATGTGTTTCTAAGTTTTATTAGAGAAATAATGTTCGGAGGGATAATTAAGTTGTATTTTCCTGGGTTAATTACCGGAACTGTCGTGCGCTGTTACTGTTACAGATGTTAGTTTTTAAATCATACTGTCGATTTGTTGATGATTATGAATATCATTGAGGGATAATTCAGTTGGGTTTATCCTATTATTAATGCATTGCTTGAATTCGTTCCAATTGGCTTTGCTATAATCATACACGACTCTATCAGGTTTGTCATTGGCTTTTTCTTTTACTACACTAAAAGAAACTGGTAAATGATCTGATGAAAAGTTTGTAGAAGTCTTTAGTGTTGAAAGAGAGCTATTGTAATTGGTGAGAGTGATGTCTATTGTTGAAGGGTTTCGTTTTGAATCGACAGGGTAGTGTGTTGGAGTGTCTGGAAAGCAGATAGTAAACTGACCTTTTTGTAATTCTTCAAATAAGCATTTACCCGAAGAATTTATAGACGCGCAATTCCACATTGAATGGCGAGCGTTGAGGTCACCACATATTATAAAATTATTCCTTATTTTGGTAAGTTTTCTAATATCATTTTTAAATTTACTAATAATTGAATTCGATCCAGGGTGATATGCAGCTACGATCGATAATGCGCCTTTGGAAGTTGTTAATTGAATACCTATGGCTTCTATTATTTCCAGTGCAAATGATCTCATTGGGCTATAAGCGATGTTGTGCTTGATTAGAATAAAAATCCCCCCTTTGGTACCTGACAGTCGATCTAGTCTTAAACTATTGTAATTATTAATGTTAAATCTTAGTTCTGGCTTTAAAAAGGTTTCTACTATAATCATTATGTCTGTATTTTGTTCCTTTAAGAAATGCTCTAATTCTATTTTTTTATTGGAAACACCGTTTGCATTCCAGTATGTAATTATTAATTCGTCTTGTGTATTCATTAGTTCGCAAAACAAAACTTGCTTACTACCTCGAAAATTGCGGTAATTTGTTGCTCTTTGGATTTGCACGAGCGTAGCTTGCAAAAAACTTCTCCTACAATAACTGTAAGTTCAGCGCTGCTGAACAGATCATCCCCGTTTTGATTTGGTCTATTATTATCTTTTTGGGTTGGAATTGTTCTATGGTAGGAAGGGTTTGGCGGAAGAGTGGGAAACGCATTACCCTCAAATATGAAATCCCTGGCTACTGGTAGTTTTGGGGTATCTTTTATTGGTTTTGTTGGCCTTTTAGGGCAGCACCAAAAAATTTGCAGGGTGATTACCCTCACAGTTTGCGCACTTCAGCTTATGGCTAGGAAGTTGCCCGTTCTCACTGGATGACGATGCTGACAACGGACATATTTTAGATTCGTGCTTACCTGCACATTTAATACAGGTGGTGGGATGATGACAATTAGCGGCTCCGTGACCATATGATTGACATCTTTTGCACTGCATTGGCCCTTGTTTGTTAGAGTAGAAGTTCCACCTTACTCTACAATGATCTAGTGCACTAATACAGCGCAGTTTGGAGAGGTCAACGCTTCCCTTAGCGAAGTGTAGAAGGTAAGTTGCATGTTCATCGTATTTTTTGTTGCGGATTGCCAGTTTCTTCACCGCAACTGGTTTGATATCCTCTTCATCAAGTATTTTGATGAGATCATCTGTAGGCATATCGTAAAGCCCGCTCAACACTACTTTAGTGGTACGATCTTCGATCAGCTGATAAGTGTGAAAGTTCACGTTGGTGTTTGACCACGGCTCGAAAATCCTCAGCTGTGTTGGTGTACACGATGATGCCTTCATTTGCTATTTTGGTGTCGTACCTTACTACACCTGCTGCGATGATTTTACGGTGCACTTCACCTCTTGATTTGCACGCGATTTTTATTGGTGGTATACGTTCTTTACTACTAGTCGAAATAGGTTTCGTAGTGTTAGTGTCCATCGGATGCTCATCCTTGTTGTTATCTAGTATTGCGTAAGCATTAGGCGACACAAATTTGACCTGGTCTGAACTGAGTTGTTCGAGGCGATGGAAGGTAGATAACGGGATCTTCACACTCCGTTGTTTCGACTTTACCTTGCCACAGCCCATGGTGTAAGGCCGGGCGGTTATTAATGTGTTGGTTATAGGCTTCACTTTGAGTGGCGTTAGCTGTGTTTGTATTCTCTTCGCTGTTGGAGACTCGTGATTAAACGTCTGTACTCGACGGAGTCTGAGAGAGAACTCTATCCCAGAAGTAGCTTAAATTATTTAATCAATTAATTAAAGCATTGCCAGACCCTTTAGAAAATCAGTAGACAGTCATAAATAACTCCATACAAATTAACCAAAGAAATAAACGGTAGAAAAATGGTGATGAACACACGCTCCACTTGAGCTCGTAGAAATAGTCCCTCGAAGGCAGTGACGAGTAGATATTCCGTCCGCCGTAGCTCACTGGGAACGATATCCTCATCTAAGGCTTCGGCCACCAGCTTTGGTAGACGGGCATCAACAACCCAGCTGATGGCCTCCAAGGTGATGGCACCGGCCTTACGAAGAGCTTCTTCGGTGGAGGTGGAGGGAAAAGCAAAAAGAGTCTCTGCCCAACGGTCACCAGCACTCAGAGATCCGCTGAGATTGAAGCTGACTTTGAAGCTGAGTTGGCGAAACGTCTCAGCCTCCGAAGTAACCCGAAGCCGAAGCGAACCCGAACGGAGTTCGGTACGAACCTTCGTTTAATTAGCCCCCTCCCCCTTTTCTGCCAGGATTTCTTTCCAAAATGATACAGTGCACAGAATTATATCACAACAATTCTATTTATTGAAATTAATAACATTTATCTAACATGTTTTACAAAAATCAAAAACACATGCACTACGAACACTGAGCTTAATTTCACATTAACGCACATTATTTCAAAACACACTTTCCACACTCGCACAGTGAATAAAATCACAAAATCGTCACAACACTTTCTGCTCTTCCTCGCTGTTGCGCCTAGTTCCTTTCGCTACACTGTACGGGCCACCATCTCGAGCACTACGACACAGCCACAGGTTTTGTTGTCTCAGTTCGCCGTGAAACACACATGAAATAGAAGAAAAATATTATTAATTAGGAGGGATGATGTTGGTTGATAATTTTAATCACTTTTACTTACCTCAAATTAAACAAAACTCCATTTTTCACGGATTTTATCTGCTGACAACCAAGCGCTGAAACACCACACAAGCACCAACCTCACTGGACTGAAAGTAAAGCCTACTGCGTGAATGTGGGTATGCGCTTCTGCCAAGCCAACCGCGCCGTACTGCGTGTGTAGCCAAGTGCGTGTGTGTGTATATTTGCACCACTGGACACAGAACACAAATCTCACCGCACAGCAGAGCGTATGTCGCCAAGTGTGTGCATGTGTGTATTTGCACCACTGAATTCTGAACGTCCACCGCACCGCACCAAACAGCGTGTATCGCCAAGTGCGTGGCTGTGTGTAGTATCACCGTGGACTGCAGAAAACTACCTGCACTAGAACAGAGCGCTGGTGTGGCCAAATGTGTGCATGTGTGTACTTGCTCCACTGAAAGCCGGTATCGCACCAGATTTCGGGTGTCGCCTTGTGCGTGCGTGTGTGTTATTCTCACAGCACACTCGTTCATCATTTTTTTCGTTTTTTCGCTTGAGCCAGTCGATTTCGTTCTTCGCTGATTTTGGCAGCGCACGAAGGGGGTTCGGTTTCAACTTCCAACAACAACAACCACACGAGGGAGCTCGTGGATACTCACGAAGGGAAAATCACTCAAATCAGAGCGAGAGACAGATAGAAAAAACGAAAGGTCAATATAAAATCTTCGGCTTTTGACCGTTGGGTGTTCTCCCGCAGATCGCGGAAGGCAGCCAAGGGGAGGGTTCTAAGGCAGGGCAAATATACGACAGGAAATTTTTTGCAACTGCATATCCAGCAGATTCCAATCCCATGGGCCCATTGCAAAAAGTAAAACATGAGCTCATGCTGTTTATCAAGGACACCGTGAAGCACAGGGCTATTTTAGCGAAAACGCCCCAATTTTCTGATTGAGAACAGCGTATAGGCTCAGTATTAGCCCTGTTGCACAACCTTCCAGCATTTTGGCTAGGGGAGGTGGGATCAGGAATTGATGTGAGAACGGGAACAGAGGATCTTGTTGTGGAGGATCCGGTTGTGGAGCAAGACTTAGGGCCTTTGGCAGGCCCTAGTCAGGAGCCGCAACCGGGTTCCATTCCCTTGAATGGGTCTGACGTTACTAAATTCATCACTGTTTTTGGGGGAGTCATGCGGGAGATGTATGACATAATAGTTAGGGAGAATGAGGCCAGCGCAGGAGGACAACAGTTGGTGGGTCAAGGAGGGAAAGGCACCGTGTTAAGGGGAAAGTTGTTCGAGTGACCAGGGATCGGGACCACCAGAGGGGCAAGAGGGGGCGCAAGAATGGCGGACTTACCGAGGGGAAGACCGCCGTGCGCCGTGAGAGGAGGAAGAGGAAGAAGCAGCGTGAAGCTGAGCAAGCAGCCAGCCTCGCCGCAAATACCTCACCTTCTGCTCCCCAATCTAAGCAAAAGCAAGCACCTGCCTTTAATCCCAGGGCCGGTAGAATGCCAAACGCCATAGAGCTTGAATCAATTGGGGGATTCAAGTACGCAGACATGATGTCAATCCTTAGGGAAACGGTGAAAAAGGAGGATGTGCAGAGAATTCGCACAAACTTTAAGGGACATCTACTCCTGGAATTAGCACCAATGTCGCACCAGAAAACGATGACCCTTTGGAGAGAGGTGTCTGCGGCCCTTGCGGCAAAGCCAAATGCCGACCGCAGACACCCTCAGTGCAGGTTAACTGTACCAACATTCCGCCTGGCACTTCCTCTGAAGAAATTTCCTCGGAAATAGTGCCCCGTTGGGCGTTGAAATTTTCAGCGACCAAATCACGACCGTAAAAACGCATTACGGTACGTTGGTCGCAATTTTCGACTGCCCGGCAATAGCGGTCACCAACCAAGCCCTTGCGAGGCAATACACGGTTGGTTTTAGCAAATGCTGCAGGCTCCGGCTATTGGAACGCCGGCGGCAATGCTACCGGTGCTACGAATACGGGCACAATGCTACCCGCTGCCGTGGCAAGGACCGTAGTAGCAAATGCCATAGTTGCGCAGAAGATAAGCACGAGGGAGCGGAAGTGCTTGGGATGCCAGGGCCCGGATGTAATCGGGCACTCGCTGGGCCAGCGCAGCTGCCGCTATTGTGGAAAGGTAACCCCACAGCCCAGTCATGATTAGAGTGTTCCAACAGAACCTCAATCATGACCAAACGGCACAAGACTTGCTTCTGCAAAGTGCTCGTGCCGAGGGTTGTGATATTCTGATTATCTCGGACCCCTATTGGGTGCCGAGTAATAACAGCAATTGGGTTACCGATACCACTGGCCGGGTAGCAGTGGTATCAGTTGGGGATTATCCTTTTCAGCGCATCATTGACAACCAACGCGAGGATTTCGTTGTGGTCGAGATGCGGGGAATCGTTTTCTGCTCCGTTTACCTACCACCCGTGGGTTCCGATTTAACTGTCGAGGAGTACAAACGCAAATGGACCGAAATTGTGTCTGTACTCCCACGGAATCGGGACACCGTGATCGAGGGGGACGTAAACGCCTGGTCGGGTGCATGGGGGATGGAGCGGAGGCCAAATAATGGGGAAAGGGTATCTAGAGGGGGATTTGTGATGGACGCGGCGGCCGCTTTGGGATTGGTTCTCCTAAACCAAGGCAGCCAGAGCACTTGGATTGGGGCAAATGGCCGCAACTCCATAGTGGACGTGTCTTTTTGCAGCCCCTCTTTGGTAGGGGACAATAATTGGCACGTTTGTGACGGAAACCCAAGTGACCACTATAATATTAAGTTTGTGGTCGGCAGGGCTCCGAGACAGCGCGCCAATAACGTGAGACAGTCAGCAGTGAATGGGGGAAGGTGGTCCACAAGATTCTTCGACAAGGATTTGTTCGTTGAAATCTTGAGGGACCAAGACATTTTTGGGCATGTTGCTACGGCGGAGAAGCTGACCCAGGCCATTACGGTGGCTTGTGATGGCACCATGCCTAGGCAACCCCTAAGGCGACAGGGCCGGCGTCCAGTTTATTGGTGGACCTCCGAGATTGAACGGTTGCGCAGCCATTTTCATGGAATGAAACGGCGGTTCAACCGGGCCCGGACCGAGGAGCAGCGCGAGGAAAGGCGTCAAATGAAGTCGGACGCAAGCGCTGCCCTGGAACGGGCCATCAAGCTCAGCAAGGACCAACACAAGCAGGATCTGCCGAAACAATTGGAACCGCACGGCTTTGGCCCTGCGTACCAAATCCGCAAGCAGCAGTGGGAAGGAGCTCGGGTTCCGATGGAACGGGATGTTAATAAGCTCCAGTTCATCGTGAATGAGCTCTTTCCCGAGCGTCTCCCGATGGAGTGGCCTGAGACGGAAGTAGGTGGGTATCCGCAAGATCCGGTCCCGGAGGAGGAGTTGGCGGAAGAGTTGAAGGAGGTTGCCCGCTCACTCAACCCCAAGAAAGCTCCGGGGGACGACAATATTCCGAACATGGCTGCAGCTGCGGCAATTCTGGCTTCTCCTGCCTTTTTTGCCAAAAGCTAGAAGCAGCTACTGGGGGCAGGCAATTTCCCCGACGCATGGAAGCGGCAGCAACTGGTGCTGCTTACCAAGTCGGGGAAACCACCCAGGGAGCCCTCGTCATACCGGTCCATTTGTCTGCTGAGTGTGCTGGGGAAAATTGTGGAGCGGTTGATTCAGCGGAGGCTGACAATCCACCTGGAGTCGACTGGGGGACTTTCGGATGCCCAATACGGTTTCCGTAAAGGGCGTTCGACCGTGGATGCCATCACTCGGGTGATGAATAACGGGAAAGTCGCTCTAGGCAAAAAGCGAAAGGAGGATCGTTTCTGTGCGGTGGTAATGGTGGACGTCTGGAATGCCTTTAACTCGGCAAACTGGACAGCGATCGGCCAAGCTCTGCAGTGTAAAAACACTCCGCCTTCGGAGTCGGATTGGAACTTGCCCACCAAAAGACCTGGTTCATGATTTTTTATACTCATCATGCCCCACAGCTCGCAGAGCTTCAAGCGGGCGGTCACTCGATCCAATCCACGGAAACGCTGAAATACCTGGGAGTGGACCTCTGCCGCAAACAGCACCACAGTCGGCATCTGGAGAGGGTGGTCAATAAGGCTTCACGGATTACGAATGCCTTGACCTGCCTGATGCCGAATAAGCGTGGTCCTAAGAGCCGCAGTAGGAGACAGCTCGTAAACGTCGGCAACAGTATCATCCGATACGGAGTTGCCACTTGCGGGCGATGGGTGCTCGACAAGGAGACCCATCGCCTCAGAAGATGCGTCGTGAGCCAGGGTGCAACCGCACCACAGCGTACCGGCTGCGTTGGGTAAGTAAGTAAGGGATAGACTACGCACACTTTTCGTTAAACAAAAAAAAGAGTATATTTTTCTTAATAACAGTCTAAGAGTGTCGCGTTTGTAACACCCGGTGTGACAGATAGACTTGAATAATAATCTGTGGATACGATTTAATTTCCTCCGTCTGCTAGTTTAAAGCATTACTGCTATATATCATCCACAAAATAAGAGATATTTTATCTGATAGGTTTAATTCTTGTTTTTTCGAATTGATAAAAGTCCATAAAATGTATCTAAAAACAATAACTACTAGCTAACTAAGTAACACAAATAATCTAAATAAAAACCATCCAAGCATCCGCTGTAAAGTAACGCTGATCAGCCTTTACTAGAGTTTTATAAAAGAGATTTGTGCATTCCATAGCCTCACTCAGTAGACCCGTCGTTTGTAATGGGCGTCTCCAACTGCATTCTCTTCCTTTCCCTCCGCTGTGGCGCTCCACCGCGTGGAAGAGGCTATTGGAGTCCCCATTACTACTACGGTACGGGGCTCCTTTCCCTCCTTTCCCTCCTTACCCTCCCCCGTTTCCCTCTTTTCCCACCCTCCTTTCCCTCCTTCCCTTGCCGCTTTTCCCACCGTTCCCTCCCTCCTTCTCCTCCTTTCCCTCCTTCCTTCTCCTCTTTCCCCACCCTCCTTTCCCTCCTTTCCTTCTCTCCTTTCTCTCCTTCCCCTCTGTAGTTGTTGCGACGAGTCTGGCAACTGCTCGATGTAATAATAATAACACGTATTGATGACTCCCCGGTGTAAAAGATAACACACGGATACTTGATAACACACAGATAATGCGAACGGAAAGGATAAGGCGGATGTACGGAAAGAAACAGAGTGCGGCGGCTCTTTTCTATTCTAACCGTTCGACGTGCCAGAAGTTTTTTACTGTTTCACCATTAGTCAAGCTTTCGGCAATAAATATACTTTGTAAAATTATCTGGAATGTCGTCGCGTTCGTTTGACTGTTGCTCAACGCAACAGTAGTATAGCAACCTTATGGATACGTTGTGTATACAAACCTTGTTATGTTGCCTGACAGATGAAAGATAGAAAAACAATAAAAGGGCAATCGCATGTGGAACTACGAGGAGTCAAGACGTGCTTTATCACGATACTACATTTGGCGACGAGTAAAAAGAAACAAAGAGAACTAGCAGTGGAACAAAATCAGACGGCAAGATACAATGAATACGATTGGTAAGTTTACTTCGTTTTGTTACTTCGGAAATGTGAAAGAAAGGAAATGTGATTAAAAGTACATTTGTATTGCAATTTGCTTAAATACAGTGAACCCCGATTCAACTTGGCCTTGCGTAAAAGCTAAAGAAAAATGAAGCCAATTGAAAATTTGCTTAAATGCAGGACTACCCAAGTGAAAAGTGTGGTTTAAAGAATGAACATTGCTCCCTTGTTAATTTGCTTTAATGCAGAATACGGAAAACGTGTTGAAACAAGTTTCGCTTAAACGCCGAATCTATGTGTAACAAAGAATAGGTAATGTTCCTTTGTTTGCTTGAATGCAGAACTCGGAAAACATATTGGAACATGTATTGCTTCAATGCGGAATCCATATGTGAGTGTTTGGCACAAAGTAGAGTATTAATACATGCAAGGATGGACACGTCTAATTTCTTCTGAATGACCAAATACTGTTGTATTATTTTTACAGATCTATTTCGTTTCCCAGGGCTGACGCCTCAACCGTTTAATTATGAGGGTTACCGAGAAAACCTTGGAAATGAGTGGAAAAAATGGATCAAATCTTTCGAAATCATGCTTCGAGCATCTTGAATTGATGATGAGGAGTGGAAGAAAGTTCTTCTATTGCATTTTGTGGGACCAAAGGTCCAACAAATTTATGAAACTCTGCCAGAACTACCAAGCATTGAGAAGCAGGGACCTCTTTCAAATATTGAAAAAATACACCCCCAATATGAACAGCTACGAAGAGGCCGTTGCAAAATTTAATAATTTCTTCTTGCCGAGACAAAACTCCACCTATGAACGACACCTATTGCGGCAAATTAAACAACAACCAGGAGAGAATTTTGACACTTTTATAGTGAAATTACGCAAACAAGCAGAAAGATGCGGCTTTGGCGACAAGACCGAAGAAAATATTAGAGATCAAATTATTGAAAACTGTCAGTCAGCTGCATTGCGTAGAGAGTTGTTGAGACTAGGCGACGCTAATCTCGATAAAATATTGAGTGTGGCAAAAATTATTGAAACAGTTGCTCATCAAGAAAAATCGTTCATAGAAAGTCAGCATCAAGTTGATGATGTTAATAAAATTGATGGGTATTCTGTTCATAAAAAGAGAATATTAGCTGAAACAAATCAAATGCAATGCCATCGTTGGTGGTATATGGGACATCTCGCCAAAGACGAGAAATGCCCAGCCAAAGGAAAAACGTGTAGTAAATGCAGCGGCATGAACCATTTCGCTAAGAGGTGTCGCACTAAAAACCCAGAACAAATGATTTTCAAAGGTACCAAGAAATATCGACGAAAGGCAACAGAAGCTGGAAATAGAGAGTACAAACAAGACACAGTAAAACATATTGATAACAATACCATCTCACACCATATGATAACAGCAGCGAAATGTGTTGTAAAATAGGTGGTATCCCTATAAACGCTATTGTAGTGAACTTGTCATCACTTAGTGCCGTTCCTGAAATAAGACGGGTTGTATTTGCACTTTTATATAAACTCACTTTTATTTTGTCACTTTACTTATATTTAATAGCGTGGTTGGCTTTTACGGAATTTATTTTTGCGCGGCGGACTGAACTGCGTGATTTTACTGATACGACAACTCTCCTCTAGCTACGCGCGAGCTTCCTTTTATACGAAATAATTACATTGCGCTTATGAGCATATTTAGCTTATCCGCTCCGTTATGCATGATTACAATTTATTATCCTGCTCTATCTCCTGCATTATGCGTACGTGACTTTTTGCGTACATTAGGTAACATCGTAGTTCCATGTGTAATATCCTACTGCGCAATTGGATGAACTCAACTCATGAATTAAATTTTCCCTATTTATCTAGTTGGTTCGGATTAGAACATATTGCACTTTTATGTCTAATATTTGTGTGCATCTAATTACAGTAATTTATGTTCTGATAATGTTTAATCTAAAATTTTATACTTGTAAAAACTATTTTTTTTTGAGTGTGTTGGTGAATACGATCACGCCACTTATCATGCTATTTCATTCTATCCTTAGTGCGGTTTGTGTCTAGGATGTAATGAATTTACTGCAGATTATTATAGCGGATGTTATACTAATAATTGTGTCTTTGCTATTCTAATCTAATTCTAATTTGCTAAGTGTAATAGTGTCGGGTGTCGAACCTATGCTACAGCTCCCCCGTTTTTGTGAATAACGTAAGATTGAGTGAATGAGCGA
Source organism: Anopheles merus (assembly GCF_017562075.2). NCBI lineage: Eukaryota > Metazoa > Arthropoda > Insecta > Diptera > Culicidae > Anopheles > Anopheles merus. The sequence continues at coordinate 33,384 of NW_024427611.1, read as the reverse complement.
AAGAATTGCGTTATTCATTTAGTTCTTGATTAATCTGTTCTTATGTACTGTTGTAGTCTTTTGCGTATGCTTATTCTTGATTGTACAATTTGGATCTTTAATATTCGTAATTATAAATGGACCTAAGTACAATGGATCTAATTTTTTTTCTATTTTCATTTTTTAAGTATACCAAGTCTCCTATGCTTACATCTATGGGATTTATATGCTGATTTAATTCTTTTTCTCTTTTTTCTTTTTCTTTAATTATGTTCTTACGTGCAATCTCATTGGACTTTTGTAGTTTAAATTTCATTTCATTGTAATATTGTTCTATATTATAAACTGGATCGATTTTATGTTTATAAATTTCTTGTGGTAGATTTGCTGTTCTACCGAAAACTAATTCAAACGGAGTATATTTTGTTTCTGTATGTGGTGTTGTGTTATAAAAAAACTCATAAAATTTTATCCAATCATCCCAATCATCGTGATGTTCATTAGTAAATGCTCTAAGGTATTCATTTAAGCTTCTATGATTACGTTCTAGAGCTCCAATTGTTTGTGAATGATATGGCGTTGAAAATGTATGTTTTATTTTAAAAATTTGGGCTATTTTACTTAACACCTCATTGTTATATTCCAATCCTTGGTCTGATCTAAGCTCCAAAAAGCTTCCATAAGTCAAGATAAAATGTTCAACCAATGCTTTCGCAATCGTGTTTGCTTCTTTGTTTTTAATTGGAATGATCACTATATATTTTGATAGGTCGCATTGAATCGTAATTGCATATCTGTTGTTATTTATTGTTTTCGGTAATGGACCAACTGTGTCAATTGATATGATGGTAAATGGTTTTGCTGGAGTTGATGTGATTATAGATTTTTCTTTTGTGTGCTTATTTACTTTGCTGACTTTGCATATTTCACATTTCTGCACATAACTTATTATATCTTGCTTCATATTATTGCATTTAAATTATTCACGAATTTTTAAATATAATCTGTATTGCCCTATATGACCTCCTGTGGGTATGGCATGATATTCTTCCATTATTTTCAACTTTTCTTTCTCACTTGTTATCCATTTAGGTGGATCAAACAAAATTATCTCGTAACCGAAAATTGCTGTGTCTGCTATTTCCTTTATGGTTAATTGAAAGTAATATTCGAATAATTTGTCCTCAATTGATATTGCTAACTTGTCTCGGTTAAATTTCTTAGCAATTTGGCATATATCTAGAAGAGCAAGTTCTATTTCTTGACTTCCATTTAGGCCTTTAGAATTGTTAAGAGGGATAACCCTTTTTCCAAGTTGCTTATTATAATTGTGACTACATATTTTGATTTCTATTCCATTTCTTTTAACTTCTGACTTAATTTTCAAAATCTTATTAACTTCTGACGGTCTATCTGTCTTCCAAAATACTTGATTAGTTTCTTCTTCTTTTTTTCTTCCAGCTGTTGGTGTATCCTTTACTTTCTTTTGCGCCTTTACCATTGCTTTTGTGTTAACTACCATGATTGAATTGTTTTTAATGCTTTTAATATCCTCCTCTTTAGTTTTTGGGATCAATTCTTTCAACTCATCTGAATTGTACACGACTCGTGATAATGCGTCTGCTTCAACATTACTTTTTCCAGCTACGAATCGTATTGTGAAATCAAATTCTTCCAGATCTCTTCCAGGTCTTCATCTTCATCTTGGCCTGCTCAATGAGCACGTCTCGTAGACATGGCCAGGTCGCCAATTCGTTTCCAGGAAACTCGGTCCTGGGCTGCAGTCCTCCAACCACGGTTGCATCCGATCTCCAACAGGTGCGACTCCACCTGATCCAGCCAGCGAACTCGCTATGCTCCTCTACGCCTCGTGCCGAACGGGTCGCTGACGAGCACCTTCCTGGTGGGGCATGAGTCCGGCATCCTCATCACGTGCCCCAGCCAGCGTATCCTTCCGGCTTTGATGACCGTCAGGATATCTGCACCGCCAAACAGCTCAGCTAGCTCGTGGTTCATCCTCCTTCTCCACACGCCGTGCTCGCACACACCGCCAAAGATAGTCCTTAGCACCCGTCGTTCGAAAATGGCGAGTGCATTGGCGTCCTCCGTCAGTAAAGTCCAGGACTCGTACCCGTAGAGGACCACCGGACGTATCAGTGTGCGATATATCGCGCATTTCGTGTGTTGTTGAAGTCTTCTGGATCGCAGGAGTTTGTGGAGCCCGTAGTAGGCACGATTTCCCTGAACAATGCGCCTTCGGATTTCGCTGATTACGTTGTTGTCCGAAGTTACGTTGTTGTCCGCCCCTAACATGGAGAACAGACGCTGGTTGTCCCCCCCCCCCCCGCTCAATTTAGCCATATAGCCCATCTTCCCAAGGGGTTGGGTTTCCCCGTATACCCAAGCTCAGATATTTGGAGAAATATGTTACCGTTCTGTACCTGTCGCGACGGACGAAGCTGGGACTATATAGTACCTATATAGTACCAGTACTCACATACGCCTCTGAGACATGGACACTGTCCAAATCTGACGAAGCCCTCTTAGCCGCGTTCGAGAGGAAGATGCTCAGAAGGATACTTGGCCCCGTATGTGTGGAAGGACAATGGAGGAGCCGATATAATGACGAGCTATACGAGATGTACGGCGACCTCACTGTCGTACAGCGTATTAAGCTCGCCAGGCTCCGGTGGGCTGGCCATGTTGTACGCATGGAAACGGACGACCCAGCCCGTAAAGTCTTTTTAGGCCGTCCACAAGGACAGAGGAGGCGTGGTAGGCCCAAATTGAGGTGGCAAGATGGCGTGGAGGCGTCCGCCATTAAGGCCGGGATAACGGACTGGCAGACGAAGGCGCAAGACCGTGAGCGGTTTCGGACACTCCTGAGGCAGGCCAAGACCGCAAAGCGGTTGTAGCGCCGGATAAGTAAGTAAGTAAGTATGTTACCGTTCTGTACGCCGTGGACGTATTGAGTCGGAGTAGGGTATGGAGATCCTATATTAGCCTTCGAGAGGTGTCAGACCATACCCGTATCAGTGCGGTATTGCTACAAACACTGACAACAGACCAGGTCTTCCAGGTCTAATTCTGGTTAATTTTGACGTTGGATTTTTCATACCAAAGAGATAAACCAGTGGTCTATGGTCTGTTCTGATTGTAAATTTCCGTTCATAAACATATGGTTTAAAATGATTTACTGCCCAGTGTATAGCTACTATTTCTTTTTCTATTATACTCTTATTTTCGCCTTTAGTAAAAGTTTTACTTGCGAATGCAATAGGAAAATCTTGCCCATTTGTGATTTGGGAGAGAACTGCTCCGCACGCATAGTTTGATGCGTCTGTAGTGATAATAAAATCTTTGCTAAAGTCTGGGTATTTAAGAATGGTTGGAGATAGCAGATGCTCCTTTAATGAATCAAATGCTGTTTGTTGTTCCTTTTTCCATTCGAAAAGTGTACCTTTCTTTAATAAATCATTTAAAGGCTTTGCAATTTTTGCAAAGTTTCGTATAAATTTTCTGTAGTAATTACAGAAAACTACGAATCTTCTAAGTTCGTCTGCGTTAGTTGGTATAAGAAACTTTCTTATTGTTTCGAATTTTGTTCCATCAGGGTATATTCCCTGGTCCGTTATTTTATGTCCAAGATATGTAACATCTGATTTAAAGAATTTGCACTTCTCTGGGTTCAATTTAAGATTGTAGTATCGTAATCTATTAAATACTTGTGTAAGATTTTCTATATGATTTTTCATTGAGCTTCCTATTACTATAATATCATCGATATAAATGAATGCTATTTCAGGTATGAGGCCAGCCATTGCTATTGCCATCATACGCTGAAAACTGTTAGGACTTATGTTTAGTCCAAAAGGCAGTCTTGTGAATTGATAATATCCTTTTGGTGTAGAAAATGCTGTATATTTTCGCGATTCTTTTTCCAAAGGGATCTGATGAAAACCTGACATGAGAAAATGCTGCTCCTGTGTCTATAAATAATGAACTATACTTATTTGCAGCTTTTTCTACTTTAATTGTAGTTGAATTATTCGGCTGATAAATTCAATGTCATTACCGGCAGCTGTTCTATTCCTGCCGGGCTTGGTTTGAAAAAATATTCTGTTCCTCTTCTTCTTCAGCTTCAGTAGTAAATATTCTACGAGCTTGTTGATTTGAGAAGTTATTGGGCTGTGTATTTTGTCTTCCAAATTGATTATATTGTCTAGGGTTCCTATAGAAATGTCTATCTCTGTTTCTATTTGGGGTATATGTATTTGGGTTCGTTCTATTTGAATTTGGACTTTCATAATACCTCCTGTTAGTTCTGTTTTGGAAGTTTGGGTTGGAGTTATATCTATTATAATTATTTGTTTTGCTGTTAGGAAATCTTTTGAAATTATTGGTGGAAAAATTTTGGTTTCTATTAAAGGCTAAAACTTGATTTGAATTATTGTTTTGATTTCATTTTCTAATAACTTTTGTGTAGCTGCTGTAATTGTTGGGTATTGTCCGACTTTAAGTAGAATTTTTGTTTCAGAGTTGGAAATGTTTTCTTTAAGTGTGTCAACTCCAACTTTAACAGCCATTTTGTTTGCTACTTCTATTTTTACTATTTTTTGTTCTAGGAAAAGTCCTTTTAATTTGCTAGTTAAGCCGAACGGGTCGCTGACGAGCACCTTCCTGGTGGGGCATGAGTCCGGCATCCTCATCACGTGCCCCAGCCAGCGTATCCTTCCGGCTTTGATGACCGTCAGGATATCTGCACCGCCAAACAGCTCAGCTAGCTCGTGGTTCATCCTCCTTCTCCACACGCCGTGCTCGCACACACCGCCAAAGATAGTCCTTAGCACCCGTCGTTCGAAAATGGCGAGTGCATTGGCGTCCTCCGTCAGTAAAGTCCAGGACTCGTACCCGTAGAGGACCACCGGACGTATCAGTGTGCGATATATCGCGCATTTCGTGTGTTGTTGAAGTCTTCTGGATCGCAGGAGTTTGTGGAGCCCGTAGTAGGCACGATTTCCCTGAACAATGCGCCTTCGGATTTCGCTGATTACGTTGTTGTCCGAAGTTACGATCGTGCCAAGGTAGCAGAACTCCTCTACCACCTCGAGATCGTCGCCGTCAACTGATACTCTGCTTCCGAGTCGGGCTCTATCACGGTCAGAGCCCCCGACAAGCAGGTACTTTGTCTTCGTCGCATTGATCCTCAATCCAATCCTAGCGGCTTCGCGTTTCAGTCGGGTACGCCTCGCACACCGCCGCAGATGTTCGCCCGATGATGTCGATGTCATCCGCGAGGCCAAGGAATTGGAGAGATCGGGTGAAAATCGTGCCCCGGATGTCGAAGCCCGCGCTTCGCATGACACCTTCCAGAGCGATGTTGAACAGCAAACAGGAGAGTCCATCCCCTTGCCTCAGACCCCGGTGAGATTCGAACGCTTCTGACAGCATGTTCGTCACTCTCACCTTGCACTGCACCCCGTCCATAGTGGCCCGCAACAGTCGTACCAGCTTCCCAGGGAATCCGTACTGCTGCATGGTGTTCCATAGTTCGGTCCGATCTATGGTATCGTAGGCCGCCTTGAAGTCGATGAACAGGTGGTGCGTAGGGATCTGGTGCTCTCGGCATTTCTGGAGGATCTGCCGTAGAGTAAAGATTTGGTCGGTAGTTGATTTGCCTCCAACAAATCCAGCTTGATAGCTGCCGACGAAATCTGTAGCAAGAGGCGAAAGTCTGCAGAAGAGTATTTGGGACAGGATCTTGTAGGCAGCATTCAGGACTGTGATGGCCCGGAAGTTAGCACATTCCAGCCTGTCGCCCTTTTTGTACACTGGGTGTATGACACCCAGTTTCCACTCGTCCGGTAGTTCTTCCTGATCCCAAATGCTAACAATCAGCCGATGCATGATGACGGCAAGCCTCTCCTGACCCATCTTGAACAGTTCGGCCACCAGACCATCGCTGCCAGCTGACTTGTTACTTTTCAGCTGTTTGATGGCGCTGATGACTTCGTCCAAAGATGGCGGGGGCACTTCGTCATTGTCATGCTGGCTATCGTAGGGTTGCTCTCCTCTGCTTCCTGCGTCTGCTCTGGTATCTGCTCCGTTCAGGTGTCTGTCGAAATAGCACTTCCATCTGTCGATCACCTCTCGCTCGTCCGACAGGATATCTCCCTCCTCACTGCGGCAAATAGCGGTCATGGGAGTTAAATCGCTCCGTGCCGCATTCAGCATCCTGTAGAACTTACGAGTTTCCCCCGACTGGGATAGCTGCTGCATGAGTTGCTCGTCCGACTCTTCGAAACCGCGCTCCTTGTCCTGGAAGAGTAGGGTCTGCTGCCTTCTCAGTCGTCTGTAGTCTTCCACGTTCTGCTGGGTCTCGCGCTGGAGCATGCGGGTCCGCGCGGCGTTCTTCTCGGAGAGTGCTCGCCTGCACTCATCATCATACCATTCCTTCCTCTGGTTATGGGTCACGCGGCCAATTGTTCGCTCGGCTGTGCTGCTGATGGCTTGCTCCACCATGCGCCAGTGGTCATTGAGAGACATCGCCTCGGTAGTGATGTCCTCCGGCAGCGCTTCCCCAAGCGCGATTGCGAAGTCCCTCGCCACAACAGCTTGTTTCAGCCGGTCTGTGTTGAGCCTTGGGGTGGGCTGATAGCGCAGTTTGTTGGCCACGCACAGTTTCTGGCGTAACTTAACCATAACCAGGAAATGGTCTGAGTCGACGTTTGCCCCTCTATAGGTCCTTACGTCGATTATGTCCGAGAAGTGCCTTTCATCGATGAGAACGTGGTCGATCTGGGTAAGTGTTTGCTGCGGTGATCTTCAGGTGTAACTGAAGCGAGGTGCGTGCTGGAAGAAGGTGCTGCGAATGTTCATGTGCTTGGAGGAGGCGAAGTTTACAAGCCGAAGCCCGTTGTCGTTGGTCAGCCGGTGGGCACTGAAACTTCCTATCGTCGGTTTAAATGTCTCCTCCCGTCCGACCTGAGCATTAAAATCCCCGATGACAATTTCAACGTCGTGTTGTGGGCAGCGGTCGTACTCCCTCTCCAACTGCGTATAATAATTGTCTTTATCGTCATCGGTGCTTCCAAGGTGCGGACTATGCACATTTATGATGCTCAGGTTGAAGAACCTGCCACGAATCCTCAACCTGCACATCCGTTTATTGATCGGCCACCACCCGATCACTCGCCTTCGCATCTCACCTATGACCAGGAACGCCGTACCGAGTTCATGCTTTTCACCACCGCTTTGGTAGATCATGCAATCGCTACGATAGGGGCGCTCCATTACTCCTTTCCAGCGCGTCTCCTGAAGTGCTACTATTCCGAAGCCACGCTCTCACCTCGTCCGAAAGAATGCGGGTACTTCCAGGTGCTGTGAGAGATCTGCAGTTCCATGTTCCGAGTTTCCAATCGTTTGCCTTGTTCGGTTGCGTGGGTATCGGTTGGTCCGGTTCGAAATCCTTTGGTTTCCTTTCGTTGCGTTTATGTTTTTCCAGGGGTGGCTTGCAAGGCCTCTCCCCCAACCTCCAGTCTCGTCGTAGGGCCTACGCATCCTAGCTGATTAAAGTCCCGTAGGATGTCAGGACAGAAGGGGCAACCAGCCGCCCCTAACATGGAGAACAGACGCTGGTTGTCCCCCCCCCCCCCCGCTCAATTTAGCCATATAGCCCATCTTCCCAAGGGGTTGGGTTTCCCCGTATACCCAAGCTCAGATATTTGGAGAAATATGTTACCGTTCTGTACCTGTCGCGACGGACGAAGCTGGGACTATATAGTACCTATATAGTACCAGTACTCACATACGCCTCTGAGACATGGACACTGTCCAAATCTGACGAAGCCCTCTTAGCCGCGTTCGAGAGGAAGATGCTCAGAAGGATACTTGGCCCCGTATGTGTGGAAGGACAATGGAGGAGCCGATATAATGACGAGCTATACGAGATGTACGGCGACCTCACTGTCGTACAGCGTATTAAGCTCGCCAGGCTCCGGTGGGCTGGCCATGTTGTACGCATGGAAACGGACGACCCAGCCCGTAAAGTCTTTTTAGGCCGTCCACAAGGACAGAGGAGGCGTGGTAGGCCCAAATTGAGGTGGCAAGATGGCGTGGAGGCGTCCGCCATTAAGGCCGGGATAACGGACTGGCAGACGAAGGCGCAAGACCGTGAGCGGTTTCGGACACTCCTGAGGCAGGCCAAGACCGCAAAGCGGTTGTAGCGCCGGATAAGTAAGTAAGTAAGTATGTTACCGTTCTGTACGCCGTGGACGTATTGAGTCGGAGTAGGGTATGGAGATCCTATATTAGCCTTCGAGAGGTGTCAGACCATACCCGTATCAGTGCGGTATTGCTACAAACACTGACAACAGACCAGGTCTTCCAGGTCTAATTCTGGTTAATTTTGACGTTGGATTTTTCATACCAAAGAGATAAACCAGTGGTCTATGGTCTGTTCTGATTGTAAATTTCCGTTCATAAACATATGGTTTAAAATGATTTACTGCCCAGTGTATAGCTACTATTTCTTTTTCTATTATACTCTTATTTTCGCCTTTAGTAAAAGTTTTACTTGCGAATGCAATAGGAAAATCTTGCCCATTTGTGATTTGGGAGAGAACTGCTCCGCACGCATAGTTTGATGCGTCTGTAGTGATAATAAAATCTTTGCTAAAGTCTGGGTATTTAAGAATGGTTGGAGATAGCAGATGCTCCTTTAATGAATCAAATGCTGTTTGTTGTTCCTTTTTCCATTCGAAAAGTGTACCTTTCTTTAATAAATCATTTAAAGGCTTTGCAATTTTTGCAAAGTTTCGTATAAATTTTCTGTAGTAATTACAGAAAACTACGAATCTTCTAACTTCGTCTGCGTTAGTTGGTATAAGAAACTTTCTTATTGTTTCGAATTTTGTTCCATCAGGGTATATTCCCTGGTCCGTTATTTTATGTCCAAGATATGTAACATCTGATTTAAAGAATTTGCACTTCTCTGGGTTCAATTTAAGATTGTAGTATCGTAATCTATTAAATACTTGTGTAAGATTTTCTATATGATTTTTCATTGAGCTTCCTATTACTATAATATCATCGATATAAATGAATGCTATTTCAGGTATGAGGCCAGCCATTGCTATTGCCATCATACGCTGAAAACTGTTAGGACTTATGTTTAGTCCAAAAGGCAGTCTTGTGAATTGATAATATCCTTTTGGTGTAGAAAATGCTGTATATTTTCGCGATTCTTTTTCCAAAGGGATCTGATGAAAACCTGACATGAGAAAATGCTGCTCCTGTGTCTATAAATAATGAACTATACTTATTTGCAGCTTTTTCTACTTTAATTGTAGTTGAATTATTCGGCTGATAAATTCAATGTCATTACCGGCAGCTGTTCTATTCCTGCCGGGCTTGGTTTGAAAAAATATTCTGTTCCTCTTCTTCTTCAGCTTCAGTAGTAAATATTCTACGAGCTTGTTGATTTGAGAAGTTATTGGGCTGTGTATTTTGTCTTCCAAATTGATTATATTGTCTAGGGTTCCTATAGAAATGTCTATCTCTGTTTCTATTTGGGGTATATGTATTTGGGTTCGTTCTATTTGAATTTGGACTTTCATAATACCTCCTGTTAGTTCTGTTTTGGAAGTTTGGGTTGGAGTTATATCTATTATAATTATTTGTTTTGCTGTTAGGAAATCTTTTGAAATTATTGGTGGAAAAATTTTGGTTTCTATTAAAGGCTAAAACTTGATTTGAATTATTGTTTTCGATTTCATTTTCTAATAACTTTTGTGTAGCTGCTGTAATTGTTGGGTATTGTCCGACTTTAAGTAGAATTTTTGTTTCAGAGTTGGAAATGTTTTCTTTAAGTGTGTCAACTCCAACTTTAACAGCCATTTTGTTTGCTACTTCTATTTTTACTATTTTTTGTTCTAGGAAAAGTCCTTTTAATTTGCTAGTTAAGATTTCGACCTCTTCACAAATTTTAGTGGTTTGTCTTGCCTGGATAGTTTTTAATTGGTTGATGACTTTTTCGGGATTTGTTTTCTTCACATCTTACTTTTATATTTTCAGGGATTTCATCGATGTTGTCCAGATCTCGTGGTAATCCTATTCTGGCTTTCCCTGTTATTCGTGTTTTGATAAATTTTACTAGCATTACCTTCTGATCATTTGGAGTAATCTCTTTAAGTAAGTTTACAGAATCTATGAAAATGTCAAGATTCTCTTTTGATCCATCATATGTTTGAACAAGAGATATTGCCATTTTAATATCGAAATGCGCCATTTATTCTGTTTGGGAATCGTTTGTCATTTGGTAATTGTTTATGCGAAACTCAATCGCTGAAAAGCATTCGCTGGTTTCACTGTTAATTTTGTTTAAATACTCTTCCCTTATGGCTTCTCCGAGCTCTATCAAATCCGATTGTATGGATGTTAATAGTTCTCTAGCCAAAATTTTATATTTACTTATAGTACAAGCTCTAAAATTATTTGGTAAATACTGTAATTTATGTTGTATTAACCATAACTGGAATAATTTATCCTTTAACTCACACTATAAATTCGATCCATTAAATAATAACGACAATCATAATAAATAACATAATTAATTAACGTTTAAGACCAATAAAACTGTTTCGCAAAAACTATAATTGTTCCTATTTATTTTTATTATTATTATTCTTATTATTTTTTACTTATTTATTTATTTATTTTTATGTTTATATATATTTTTTACTGAATATTCATATATATCCCATAGTGTTAATTTTACAATACCTGACTTAACGAAACTTATCGTTTGCGTGTCCTACGGCATGCACGATGTGTAGTTTAAAAGCTGCTCGATGTGTATACTGCGATGGCGTCGTTGACTGCTTCCTCGCGTATTGTTGCTCGCGTTCTATCGTTCTTAACACTTTCCTCGTGTTGTTCGTTGTGAAAGTGCTGCTGCTGCTGCTGCGATTATGGGATTGTTAAGTTCGGTTTCACTTAGCGCACTTAGTTTCACACTTTCTTGTGCATTATTCTGATTGGTATTCCGGTTCGGTATTTATGTGTCACTGCATGTGTAATTGTTGTTGCTTTTAATTCACATATGATTTCATTTTTAGCACTGTATTGGTGATGTTTCGGGATATTCATGCAGTTTCGGGTGAGTTTTTCACAGTTGTTGTATCACGGAACTAATTTGTATTGGTGTCACTGCACATTATTGCATCTCACTTTACGACGCGTATCGGCTTTTGTGTTTATCAGTGTAATGTGATCTAAACGTACATCTATGCCGAATACTTTAGTGTTTGTGAGCTTAGTGTATATGCATTATGCATAATAGTGTTTACGACGGATTTGCACTCGCGATTGTTGCGATAACTTTTACACATACCTTCGTCCGCTTTTCGCACTATGGTATTTTTATTTTCGATAGATAAATTTTAGCATAGTGTTTACATACCGTGTCCAACGGGATTTTTATAACCTGCAGCCTTTCGTTATGCTTACTTCTGTGTTTTGTTCGTATTCCTTTGCTTTGGCTCTGTGTCACGGTCGCCATGTAGTGAACTTGTCATCACTTAATGCCGTTCCTGAAATAAGACGGATTGTATTTGCACTTTCATGTAAACTCACTTTTATTTTGTCACTTTACTTATATTTAATAGCGTGGTTGGCTTCTACGGATTTGCGAATCTATTTTTGCGCGGCGGACTGGACTGCGTGATTTTACTGATACGCGCTACGCGCGAGCTTCCTTTTATACGAAATAATTACATTGCGCTTATGAGCATATTTAGCTTATCCGCTCCGTTATGCATGATTACAATTTATTATCCTGCATTATGCGCACGTGACTTTTTGCGTACATTAGGTAACATCGTCCTTCCATGTGTATTATCCTACTGCGCAATTGGATGAACTCAACTCATGAATTAAATTTTCCCTATTTATCTAGTTGGTTCGGATTAGAACATATTGCACTTTTATGTCTAATATTTGTGTGCATCTAATTACAGTAATTTATGTTCTGATAATGTTTAATCTAAAATTTTATACTTGTAAAAACTATTTCTTTTGAGTGTGTTAGTGAATACGATCACGCCACTTATCATGCTATTTCATTCTATCCTTAGTGCGGTTTGTGTCTAGGATGTAATGAATTTACTGCAGATTATTATAGCGGATGTTATACTAATAATTGTGTCTATTCTAATCTAATTCTAATTTGCTAAGTCTAATAGTGTCGGGTGTCGAACCTATGCTACACTATGATCGATTCGGGATCAAAATACAACTTAGTCAGCCAAACTGTCTGGGAGCAACTAAAGTCCCAACATGTTGTTGTATCAAATCAACACCGTGATGCCACAATTACACTCAAGGCATATGGCGGACAGGTACTGCCGCTCGTAGATGTGTTTACTGCTACAGTCACTTTAGGCTCAGCAGAAACTACTGCCGATTTCTATGTCGTAAAGGGTGATGGCAAAACTTTAATTGGGCGTGATACGGCTACTCTCATGGCAGCGTTGAAAATTGCCGTTCCTATAAATACGGTTGACAACGAAAACCATAAACTGTCGACCTTGAAGAATGTTGTGGTGGATATACCAATAAAATCAGGTTCACTAGCTGTCGTTCAGCCATACCGTCGAATACCGGTTGCCCTGGAAAAGCTTGTCGATAAAAAGCTGAATGAACTACTGATTCAGGGAGTTATCGAGCAAGAAAATGAGCCATCTAAGTGGGTATCACCTGTAGTAGTTGTCCCTAAAGGAAACAACGATGTTCGCATATGTGTAGATCAGCGGCGCGCTAACGAGGCGGTTGAGAGAGAAAATCGTCCACTACCTACTTTTGAGGACTTCTTACCACATATGGCTAAGGCAAAAGTATTTTCCCGTTTGGACATTAAAAATGCTTTCCACCAGGTTAGTGCAAACGAAGGTTGATTAAGGATTGATTGCGATTTAAATACTTTTTGTTAACCTAACCTATTTGAATTACGTTGCTTATAACTCAATCGAAATATATTATATCAGAAACTAATCCTAATGAGTTTCATTTTAGGTAGAAATTTCAAAACAGTCTCGGGGGATTACTACGTTCATCACACGCAGAGGGTTGTTCTGTTACATCAGACTTATGTTTGGAATAAACTGTGCACCAGAGCTGTTCCAGAAAACTATGGAACAAATTCTTACGGGCTGTGAAGGATGCTTGAATTACATCGATGACATTATTGTATACGGATCGCATAGAGACGAACATGACAAAAGACTGACAGAGGTTCTCCAAAGGCTCAAAGAGTGGAACGTGGTGCTCAATGCAGATAAATGCGTTTACGGGGTATCAGAAATGAGAATTTTAGGGCATGTTATATCTGCAGAAGGAGTAAAACCAGACAACGATAAACTAAATGCGATACGAAACTTCAGGGCACCAAAATCAGCAGAAGAAGTTCGAAGCTTTTTAGGTTTAGTAAATTATGTAGAAAAATTTATCCCTGATATGGCAACCATTACACATCCATTACGACAACTAACAGTTGAAAGGACAAAACTTGTATGGAAATCAGAGCATCATTTAGCCTTTGAGAAACTCAAATCGTTTATGATAAGCCCATCAACACTGGGTTTTTTTGATATTGCAGATAGAACACAGTTAATTGCTGACGCAAGTTCTGTTGGGTTAAGAGCGGTATTAATACAGCTAGATTCCGAAGGAAATCCGAGAGTAATTGCATACGCAAGCAAAAGTCTATCTAATACTGAAAAACGCTATGCACAAATTGAAAAAGAGGCCCTTGCACTTGTTTGGGCAGTAAAACGCTTCCATTTTTATCTATATGGTCGTCAATTTGAACTTATAACAGATCATAAACCATTAGAAAAATTATTTAGTACAAAATAGAAACCATGTGCCAGGATCGAGCGATGGGTAATACGGCTGCAATCTTACAAAGCATCTGTTATACATAGACCAGGGAAATCGAATATTGCTGATCCACTTTCACGCCTCGCGATCACAGAGACCGTAGAAGGTAAATCATTTGATGAGTTTTCTGAACAGTATGTGGCATGGATTATTTCCAATGCATCACCAGTAGTGCTAAAGCTTACAGAGATAGAAAAAGCTTCAGAAGCCGATGGAACTATTCAAGCGGTTCGTCAGGGAATCGAACAGAATGAATGGACCGAAGATACTTCGACATTCAAAATATTTTCTACTGAACTATGCTTTGCTAACAACATACTGTTGCGAGGAAACAGAATAGTTATCCCTGCTTCATTAAGAGAAAGAACCTTACATTTAGCCCATGAAGGTCACCCAGGTATGAGCATTATGAAACAGCGATTAAGGGCCAAGGTATGGTGGCCAAAACTTGACTTACAGGTAGAACAATACGTCAGGAATTGCCGGGGATGTATGCAGCGCTCGTGCCAGAACCAATGAAGCGAAGAGAATTGCCATCAGCACCATGGCAACACGTGGCCATTGACTTTCTAGGACCTCTCTCGTCAGGCCATTTGTTGTTAGTAGTAGTCGATTATTTCAGTCGCTACATAGAAGTAGAAATTATGAAAAAGACGGATTCTATAGAGACTATAGGACAGTTAAACTCAATTTTTGCACGAATCGGACTACCTCTATCTATTACAGCAGATAATGGGCCGCAGTTCTCAAGCGAAGATTTTCTACAGTTTTGCACCACCAATAACATTAAATTGATCAGTACCACCCCATATTGGCCGCAACAAAATGGCGAAGTCGAAAGACAAAACCGATCCCTTCTTAAACGACTTATCATCAGTCAATCAATGAATGCAAATTGGATCGAAGAGCTTAACAAATACCTATTAATGTATCGATCTTCTCTTCATTCAAAACTTCTCTTCAAAACACCGTAAGATATGCTTTTTAATTATAACATAAGAGATAAATTACCATCTATATTTAATCCAATAGTTGAACATGAAGAAGTGGCAGACAGGGAAAAGGAAGCTAAACACAAAGGTAAAATGTATTCAGATAAACGAAGAAACGCAAAAGTTAGCTCAATATGCCCGGGTGACGAAGTTCTCGAATGCGAGGTCAAACGAATGCGTAAAACCAACAAACTATCATCTAACTTTGGGGCAAAAGTTTTTAAGGTGGTTGAAAGGAAAGGAGGAGATTTATTATTAGCATCAAAAGAATCCGGTTTGAAATACCGGAGGCACGTATCTCTTTTGCTTAAAGTTTCTATAGAAGAAAGTAACCTCTTTGCACCAGAACCAGTAAACAACGAAATGATAGATCCAAATAACACAGAAAGGAATGTTACTTGTAAAGATACCAAAAGCAAATTAACTGATAGAAGTCTTAGCGATAAGCCAAGTAATGAGACCACAAGATCTAAAAGAGCTATTCACAAACCAAATTACTTAAACGACTATATTAGCAGTAAGAAATCCATTAGTCAGTAAGCAAAACATTATCTTTAAAAGAAAGGAAAGTTAATGTAGTATAGCAGCCTTATAGATACATTGTGTATACAAACCTTGTTATGTTGCCAGACAGATGAAAGATAGAAAAACAATAAAAGGGCAATCGCATGTGGAACTACGAGGAGTCAAGATGTGCTTTATCAAGATACTACACCCTCCCTCCTTTCCCTCCTTTCCATCCTTCCCTTCCCTCCTTTCCCTTTCTCCTTTCCCTCCTTTCCCTCCATCCCTTCCCTCCTTTCCCACCCTCCTTTCCATCCCTCCTATCCCTCCTTTCCCTCTATTCCTTCCCTCCTTTCCCTCCTGTCCCTCCCTCCTTTCCCTCCTTCCCCTACCTCCTTTTCCGCCATCCCTTCCCTTCTTTCCCACCATCCCTTCCCTTCTTTCCCACCATCCTTTTCCTCCTTCCCTTCCCTCTTTAACCTCTTTCCCCTCCTTCCCCTCCCTCCTTCCCCTTCCTCCTTCCCCTTCCTCATACCACTCCTTCCCATCTTTCCTTCCCTTCCCTCCTTCCCATCCCTTCTTTAATTTCAGCAGGTCCCTGCATAACAGTCTAAGAGCGTCGCGTTTTTAACACCCGGTGTGTCAGATCGTCCTGAATAATAATCGTCGAAAAGCATTTAATTTCATCCGTCCACTAATTTAAAGCATTTACTTTACTGCTATATACATTCCAATTGAGTTTAGACTAGCAGCATACTTTTTTTTTAATGGTCGCAATAGATTCTTGACTAGCATCCTCCATTTTTGATTACAAGCAATGGATTATTGACTAGGACCAATTGATTTCAGCAGACCGGTTGCTGGCACGGAGTGACCAGATTGTTTTTAAAGGTTATCGGTAGGAACTCTAAAGCAAATACGGTATTTTTCTATATGACAGTCTAAGAGCGTCGCGTTTGTAACACCCGGTGTGACAGATAGACTTGGAGAATAATCTGTGAATAATATTATATTTCATCCGTCCACTGGTTTAAAGCATTTGTTTTAATGCTATATATCATCCACAAAATAAGAGATATTTTATCTGATAGGTTTAATTCTTGTTTTTTCGAATTGATAAAAATCCATAAAATGTATCTAATAACATTAACCACTAACTAACTAAGTAACACAAATAAACTAAATAAAAATCATCCAAACATCCGCTGTGAAGTAACGCAGATCGGCCTTTACTAGAGTTTTATAAAAGAGATTTGTGCATTCCATAGCCTCACTCAGTAGACCGGTCGTTCGTAATGAGCGTCTCCAACTGCACCCTCTTCCCTTCCCTCCGCTGTGGCGCTCCACCGCGTGGAAGAGGCAATTAAACTCCCCATTACTACTACGGTACGGGGCTCCTTTCCCTCCTTTCCATACTTTCCCTCCTTTCCCTCCTTTACCTCCTTACCATCCTTCCCCTCTTTTCCCGCCCTCCTTAGCCTCCTTTCCCACCCTCCTTTGCCTACTTTCCCACCCTCCTTTCCCACCATCCCATCCTTAATTTCCCTCCTTCCCCTCTCTCCTTCCCCTTCTTTCTCTCCTTTACCTTCCCTCCTTCCTTCCTCCTTCCCCTCCAATTCCCTCTCTCCTTTCCATCCTTTTACTTCTTTCTTTCCCTCATTCCCTCCCTCCTTTCCCTCCTTTCCCACCCTCCTATCTCTCCTTCCCTTTCCTCCTTTCCTTCCCTCTTTTCCCACCATCCCTTCCCACCTTTCCCTCCATCCCTCTCCTCCTTTCCCTCCTTCTCCACCCTCCTACCCTTCCTTTACCATCCTCCTTTCCCTCCTTTCCCTCCTTTCCATCATTTACTTCCATCACTTCCCTCCTTCACCTCCCTCCTTCACTCCTTTTCCTCCTTCCCTTCCCTCGATCCCTTCCCTCCTTTCCCTACCTTCCTTTCCCTCAGTTCCTTCCATCCTTTCCCTCCTTTCCTTCCTTTCCCACCCTCCTTTCCCACTATTCCTTTCCTCCTTCCCTTCGCCTTCCTCCCTTCCTTTCATTCCTTCCCATCCTACTTTCCCTCCCATTTTTCTCTCCCTCCTTTCCCTCCTTTCCCTCCATCCCTTCCCTTCTTTCCCACCTTCCCTTCCCTTCTGTCCCTGCCTCCTTTCCAACCTTCTCTCCTCCTTCCCCCTATTTTGCTTCCTTCCCATCCTTTCCTGCCTTTCCCACCATTCCTTCCCTTTTTCCCTTCCCTTCTTTGATATCAGCAGTCCCTGCATACAGTCTAAGAGCATCGTGTTTATAGTACCCGGTTTGAAACATAGACTTGAATAATAATCTTTGGATACTATTTAATTTCATCCGTCTGCTAGTTTAAAGCATTTTTTTACTGCTTTATGTCATCCACAATATCAGAGATATTTTATCTGATAGGTTCAATTCTTTTTTTTCGAATTGATAAAATCCATAATATGTATCCAAAAACATTAACTACTAATTAACTAAGTAACACAATAAACTACATAAAACTCATCCAAGCATCCGCTGTGAAGTAACGCTAATCGGCCTTTACTAGAGTTTATGATAGATTTGTGCATTCCTAGCCTCACTCAGTAGACCCGTCGTTCGTAATGGGCGTCTCAAACTGCACTCTCTTCCCTTCCCTCCGCTGTGGCGCTCCACCGCGTGCAAGAGGCAATTGGAGTCCCCATTACCCTCCTTTCCCTCCTTTCCATACTCCTCCTTTCCTCCTTTCCTCCTTTCCTTCCCTCCTTTCCTCCTTCCGTCCTTTCCCTCCCTCCTTCCCTTCCTTTCCCTCCCTCCTTCCCCCCTTCCCTTCCCTCTTTTTTCCCTCCTCCTATCCTACTTACCCTCCATCCCTTCCCTCCTTGCACTTCTTCCCTCTTTCCCTCCTTCGCTCCTTTCCTCCTTTTCCTCCTTTCTCCCTCCTTCCCTTCCCTCCTTCACCTCCCTCCTTACTCCTTTTTCCTTCCTTCCCTTCCCTCGATCCCTTCCCTCCTTTCCCTACTTTCCTTTCCTCAGTTCCTTCCATCCTTTTCCCTCCTTTCCTTCCTTTTCCCCACCCTCCTTTCCCACTATTCCTTTCCTCCTTCCCTTCCGCCTTCCCTTCCTTTCATTCCTTCCCATCCTACGTTCCCTCCCCATTTCTCTCTCCCTCCTTTCCCTCCTTTCCCTCCATCCCTTCCCTTCTTTCCCACCTTCCCTTCCCTTCTGTCCCTGCCTCCTTTCCAACCTTCTCCTCCTTCCCCTATTTTGCTTCCTTCCCATCCTTTCCTGCCTTTCCCACCATTCCTTCCCTTTTTCCCTTCCCTTCTTTGATATCAGCAGGTCCCTGCATGACAGTCTAAGAGCATCGTGTTTATAGTACCCGGTTTGAAACATAGACTTGAATAATAATCTTTGGATACTATTTAATTTCATCCGTCTGCTAGTTTAAAGCATTTGTTTTACTGCTTTATGTCATCCACAATATCAGAGATATTTTATCTGATAGGTTCAATTCTTTTTTTTCGAATTGATAAAAATCCATAATATGTATCCAAAAACATTAACTACTAATTAACTAAGTAACACAAATAAACTACATAAAACTCATCCAAGCATCCGCTGTGAAGTAACGCTAATCGGCCTTTACTAGAGTTTTATGATAGAGATTTGTGCATTCCATAGCCTCACTCAGTAGACCCGTCGTTCGTAATGGGCGTCTCAAACTGCACTCTCTTCCCTTCCTCCGCTGTGGCGCTCCACCGCGTGCAAGAGGCAATTGGAGTCCCCATTACCCTCCTTTCCCTCCTTTCCATACTCTCCTCCTTTCCCTCCTTTCCTTCCCTCCTTTCCCTCCTTTCCGTCCTTTCCCTCCCTCCTTCCCTTCCTTTCCCTCCCTCCTTCCCTCCTTCCCTTCCCTCTTTCCTCCCTCCTATCCTCCTTACCCTCCATCCCTTCCCTCCTTGCACTTCTTCCTCTTTCCCTCCTTCGCTCCTTTCCCTCCTTTTCCTCCTTTCTCTCCTTCCCTTCCCTCCTTCACCTCCCTCCTTCACTCCTTTTCCTCCTTCCCTTCCCTCGATCCCTTCCCTCCTTTCCCTACCTTCCTTTCCCTCAGTTCCTTCCATCCTTTCCCTCCTTTCCTTCCTTTCCCACCCTCCTTTCCCACTATTCCTTTCCTCCTTCCCTTCCGCCTTCCCTTCCTTTCATTCCTTCCCATCCTACTTTCCCTCCCATTTTTCTCTCCCTCCTTTCCCTCCTTTCCCTCCATCCCTTCCCTCTTTCACCTTCCCTTCCTTCTGTCCTGCCTCCTTCACAACCTTTCCTCCTTCCCCTATTTGCTTCCTTCCCATCCTTTCCTGCCTTTCCCACCATTCCTTCCCTTTTTCCCTTCCCTTCTTTGATATCAGCAGGTCCCTGCATGACAGTCTAAGAGCATCGTGTTTATAGTACCCGGTTTGAAACATAGACTTGAATAATAATCTTTGGATACTATTTAATTTCATCCGTCTGCTAGTTTAAAGCATTTGTTTTACTGCTTTATGTCATCCACAATATCAGAGATATTTTATCTGATAGGTTCAATTCTTTTTTTTCGAATTGATAAAAACCATAATATGTATCCAAAAACATTAACTACTATTAACTAAGTAACACAAATAAACTACATAAAACTCATCCAAGCATCCGCTGTGAAGTAACGCTAATCGGCCTTTACTAGAGTTTTATGATAGAGATTTGTGCATTCCATAGCCTCACTCAGTAGACCCGTCGTTCGTAATGGGCGTCTCAAACTGCACTCTCTTCCCTTCCCTCCGCTGTGGCGCTCCACCGCGTGCAAGAGGCAATTGGAGTCCCCATTACCCTCCTTTCCCTCCTTTCCATACTCTCCTCCTCCCTCCTTTCCTTCCTCCTTTCCCTCCTTTCCGTCCTTTCCCTCCCTCCTTCCCTTCCTTTCCCTCCCTTCCCCTCCCTTCCCTTCCCTCTTTTCCCTCCCTCCTATCCTACCTTACCCTCCATCCCTTCCCTCCTTGCACTTCTTCCCTCTTTCCCTCCTTTCGCTCCTTTCCCTCCTTTTCCTCCTTTCTCTCCTTCCCTTCCCTCCTTTCCCTCCCGGCTTTCACTACTTTTCCTCCCTCCTTGCCCTCCTTTCCCTCGATCCCTTCCCTCCTTTCCCTACCTTCCTTTCCCTCAGTTCCTTCCATCCTTTCCCTCCTTTCCTTCCTTTCCCACCCTCCTTTCCCACTATTCCTTTCCTCCTTCCCTTCCGCCTTCCCTTCCTTTCATTCCTTCCCATCCTACTTTCCCTCCCATTTTTCTCTCCCTCCTTTCCCTCCTTCCCCCTCCCTTCCCTTCTTTCCCACCTTCCCTTCCCTTCTGTCCCTGCCTCTCCTTCAACCTCTCTCCTTCCCCTATTTTGCTTCCTTCCCATCCTTTCCTGCCTTTCCCACCATTCCTTCCCTTTTTCCCTTCCCTTCTTTGATATCAGCAGGTCCCTGCATGACAGTCTAAGAGCATCGTGTTTATAGTACCGGTTTGAAAATAGACTTGAATAATAATCTTTGGATACTATTTAATTTCATCCGTCTGCTAGTTTAAAGCATTTGTTTTACTGCTTTATGTCATCCACAATATCAGAGATATTTTATCTGATAGGTTCAATTCTTTTTTTCGAATTGATAAAAATCCATAATATGTATCCAAAAACATTAACTACTAATTAACTAAGTAACACAAATAAACTACATAAAACTCATCCAAGCATCCGCTGTGAAGTAACGCTAATCGGCCTTTACTAGAGTTTTATGATAGAGATTTGTGCATTCCATAGCCTCACTCAGTAGACCCGTCGTTCGAAATGGGCGTCTCAAACTGCACTCTCTTCCTTCCCTCCGCTGTGGCGCTCCACCGCGTGCAAGAGGCAATTGGAGTCCCCATTACCCTCCTTTCCTCCTTCCATACTCTCCTCCTTTCCCTCCTTTCCTTCCCTCCTTTCCTCCTTCCGTCCTTTCCCTCCCTCCTTCTTCCTTTCCTCCCTCCTTCCCCTCTTCCCTTCCCTCTTTTCCCTCCCTCCTATCCTACCTTACCCTCCATCCTTCCCTCCTTGCACTTCTTCCCTCTTTCCCTCCTTTCGCTCCTTTCCCTCCTTTTCCTCCTTTCTCTCCTTCCCTTCCCTCCTTTCCCTCCCGGCTTTCACTACTTTTCCTCCCTCCTAGCCCTCCTTTCCCTCCCTTCTTTCCCTCCTTTCCCCCAATACTTTGCCTTGTTCCTTTCCCTCCTTTCATCCTTCCCCTCCCTTCTTCCCATCCTTACCCTCCCTTCTTTCCCACTTGCCCACCCTCTTGCTCTCCTTCTTCCCTCCTTCTTCCTTCCCTTTCTCCTTCTCCTCCTTCCCTTCCATCCTTTCCCTCCTTCCTTCCCTTTTTCACCTCGTTCCCCCCTTCCTTCTCTCCTTCCCTTCTCCTTTCTCACCTCTTTTCCATCCTTTCCCTCCAACTCTTCCCTTCTTTCCCTGCTTCCCTTACCTCTTTTCTATCCCTCCTTTTCCTCCTTTCATGGTCTTCATTTCCTTCCCTCCTTCCCTCCTTTCCTCCCTCCCTTCTCTCCTTTCCCTCCTTCCCTCCCTCCTTTCCTCCCTTTTTTCCCTCCTTTCCCTCCTTTCCATCCATCCCTTCCCTCCTTTCCTTCCATCCCTTCCCTCCTTTTCCTTCATCCCTTTCCTCCTTCCCTGTATGACAGTTTAAGAGCATCGCGTTTATAACACCCGACAGATCGACCTGAATAATAATCTGTGGATAATATTCAATTTCATCAGTCCACTAATTTAAAGCATTTGTTTTACTGCTATATACATTCCAATTGAGTTTAGACTAGCAGCATACTTTTTTTGAAAAGTCGCAATCGATTCTTGACTAGCATCCTCCATTTTTAATACGAGCAATGGATTATTGACTAGGAGCAATTGATTTCAGCAGACCGGTTGCTGGCGTCGAGTGACCAGATTGTTTTTAGAGGTTACCCCGGTACCAAAATCCATGCGATTTTTCTCTAACGGGTTGATTAAATGGCACCCATTTAGACGACCCGATAGAAGCACTTTTCAGGCTCAACGGATTGAGCGAGATACACCGTCGCGGCGACACGATATATATTGAAGTAGCACTTCCATCTGTCGATCACCTCTCGCTCGTCCGACAGGATATCTCCCTCCTCACTGCGGCAAATAGCGATCATGGGAGTTAAATCGCTCCGTGCCGCATTCAGCATCCTGTAGAACTTACGAGTTTCCCCGACTGGGATAGCTGCTGCATGAGTTGCTCGTCCGACTCTTCGAAACCGCGCTCCTTGTCCTGGAAGAGTAGGGTCTGCTGCCTTCTCAGTCGTCTGTAGTCTTCCACGTTCTGCTGGGTCTCGCGCTGGAGCATGCGGGTCCGCGCGGCGTTCTTCTCGGAGAGTGCTCGCCTGCACTCATCATCATACATTCCTTCCTCTGGTTATGGGTCACGCGGCCAATTGTTCGCTCGGCTGTGCTGCTGATTGCTTGCTCCACCATGCGCCAGTGGTCATTGAGAGACATCGCCTCGGTAGTGATGTCCTCCGGCAGCGCTTCCCCAAGCGCGATTGCGAAGTCCCTCGCCACAACAGCTTGTTTCAGCCGGTCTGTGTTGAGCCTTGGGGTGGGCTGATAGCGCAGTTTGTTGGCCACGCACAGTTTCTGGCGTAACTTAACCATAACCAGGAAATGGTCTGAGTCGACGTTTGCCCCTCTATAGGTCCTTACGTCGATTATGTCCGAGAAGTGCCTTTCATCGATGAGAACGTGGTCGATCTGGGTAAGTGTTTGCTGCGGTGATCTTCAGGTGTAACTGAAGCGAGGTGCGTGCTGGAAGAAGGTGCTGCGAATGTTCATGTGCTTGGAGGAGGCGAAGTTTACAAGCCGAAGCCCGTTGTCGTTGGTCAGCCGGTGGGCACTGAAACTTCCTATCGTCGGTTTAAATGTCTCCTCCCGTCCGACCTGAGCATTAAAATCCCCGATGACAATTTCAACGTCGTGTTGTGGGCAGCGGTCGTACTCCCTCTCCAACTGCGTATAATAATTGTCTTTATCGTCATCGGTGCTTCCAAGGTGCGGACTATGCACATTTATGATGCTCAGGTTGAAGAACCTGCCACGAATCCTCAACCTGCACATCCGTTCATTGATCGGCCACCACCCGATCACTCGCCTTCGCATCTCACCTATGACCAGGAACGCCGTACCGAGTTCATGCTTTTCACCACCGCTTTGGTAGATCATGCAATCGCTACGATAGGGGCGCTCCATTACTCCTTTCCAGTGCGTCTCCTGAAGTGCTACTATTCCGAAGCCACGCCCTCACCTCGTCCGAAAGAATGCGGGTACTTCCAGGTGCTGTGAGAGATCTGCAGTTCCATGTTCCGAGTTTCCAATCGTTTGCCTTGTTCGGTTGCGTGGGTCGGTATCGGTTGGTCCGGTTCGAAATCCTTTGGTTTCCTTTCGTTGCGTTTATGTTTTTCCAGGGGTGGCTTGCAAGGCCTCTCCCCCAACCTCCAGTCTCGTCGTAGGGCCTACGCATCCTAGCTGATTAAAGTCCCGTAGGATGTCAGGACAGAAGGGGCAACCAGCCGCCCCTAACATGGAGAACAGACGCTGGTTGTCCCCCCCCCCCCCGCTCAATTTAGCCATATAGCCCATCTTCCCAAGGGGTTGGTTTCCCCGTATACCCAAGCTCAGATATTTGGAGAAATATGTTACCGTTCTGTACCTGTCGCGACGGACGAAGCTGGGACTATATAGTACCTATATAGTACCAGTACTCACATACGCCTCTGAGACATGGACACTGTCCAAATCTGACGAAGCCCTCTTAGCCGCGTTCGAGAGGAAGATGCTCAGAAGGATACTTGGCCCCGTATGTGTGGAAGGACAATGGAGGAGCCGATATAATGACGAGCTATACGAGATGTACGGTGACCTCACTGTCGTACAGCGTATCAAGCTCGCCAGGCTCCGGTGGGCTGGCCATGTTGTACGCATGGAAACGGACGACCCAGCCCGTAAAGTCTTTTTAGGCCGTCCACAAGGACAGAGGAGGCGTGGTAGGCCCAAATTGAGGTGGCAAGATGGCGTGGAGGCGTCCGCCATTAAGGCCGGGATAACGGACTGGCAGACGAAGGCGCAAGACCGTGAGCGGTTTCGGACACTCCTGAGGCAGGCCAAGACCGCAAAGCGGTTGTAGCGCCGGATAAGTAAGTAAGTAAGTATGTTACCGTTCTGTACGCCGTGGACGTATTGAGTCGGAGTAGGGTATGGAGATCCTATATTAGCCTTCGAGAGGTGTCAGACCATACCCGTATCAGTGCGGTATTGCTACAAACACTGACAACAGACCAGGTCTTCCAGGTCTAATTCTGGTTAATTTTGACGTTGGATTTTTCATACCAAAGAGATAAACCAGTGGTCTATGGTCTGTTCTGATTGTAAATTTCCGTTCATAAACATATGGTTTAAAATGATTTACTGCCCAGTGTATAGCTACTATTTCTTTTTCTATTATACTCTTATTTTCGCCTTTAGTAAAAGTTTTACTTGCGAATGCAATAGGAAAATCTTGCCCATTTGTGATTTGGGAGAGAACTGCTCCGCACGCATAGTTTGATGCGTCTGTAGTGATAATAAAATCTTTGCTAAAGTCTGGGTATTTAAGAATGGTTGGAGATAGCAGATGCTCCTTTAATGAATCAAATGCTGTTTGTTGTTCCTTTTTCCATTCGAAAAGTGTACCTTTCTTTAATAAATCATTTAAAGGCTTTGCAATTTTTGCAAAGTTTCGTATAAATTTTCTGTAGTAATTACAGAAAACTACGAATCTTCTAACTTCGTCTGCGTTAGTTGGTATAAGAAACTTTCTTATTGTTTCGAATTTTGTTCCATCAGGGTATATTCCCTGGTCCGTTATTTATGTCCAAGATATGTAACATCTGATTTAAAGAATTTGCACTTCTCTGGGTTCAATTTAAGATTGTAGTATCGTAATCTATTAAATACTTGTGTAAGATTTTCTATATGATTTTTCATTGAGCTTCCTATTACTATAATATCATCGATATAAATGAATGCTATTTCAGGTATGAGGCCAGCCATTGCTATTGCCATCATACGCTGAAAACTGTTAGGACTTATGTTTAGTCCAAAAGGCAGTCTTGTGAATTGATAATATCCTTTTGGTGTAGAAAATGCTGTATATTTTCGCGATTCTTTTTCCAAAGGGATCTGATGAAAACCTGACATGAGAAAATGCTGCTCCTGTGTCTATAAATAATGAACTATACTTATTTGCAGCTTTTTCTACTTTAATTGTAGTTGAATTATTCGGCTGATAAATTCAATGTCATTACCGGCAGCTGTTCTATTCCTGCCGGGCTTGGTTTGAAAAATATTCTGTTCCTCTTCTTCTTCAGCTTCAGTAGTAAATATTCTACGAGCTTGTTGATTTGAGAAGTTATTGGGCTGTGTATTTTGTCTTCCAAATTGATTATATTGTCTAGGGTTCCTATAGAAATGTCTATCTCTGTTTCTATTTGGGGTATATGTATTTGGGTTCGTTCTATTTGAATTTGGACTTTCATAATACCTCCTGTTAGTTCTGTTTTGGAAGTTTGGGTTGGAGTTATATCTATTATAATTATTTGTTTTGCTGTTAGAAATCTTTTGAAATTATTGGTGGAAAAATTTTGGTTTCTATTAAAGGCTAAAACTTGATTTGAATTATTGTTTTCGATTTCATTTTCTAATAACTTTTGTGTAGCTGCTGTAATTGTTGGGTATTGTCCGACTTTAAGTAGAATTTTTGTTTCAGAGTTGGAAATGTTTTCTTTAAGTGTGTCAACTCCAACTTTAACAGCCATTTTGTTTGCTACTTCTATTTTTACTATTTTTTGTTCTAGGAAAAGTCCTTTTAATTTGCTAGTTAAGATTTCGACCTCTTCACAAATTTTAGTGGTTTGTCTTGCCTGGATAGTTTTTAATTTGTTGATGACTTTTTCGGGATTTGTTTTCTTCACATCTTACTTTTATATTTTCAGGGATTTCATCGATGTTGTCCAGATCTCGTGGTAATCCTATTCTGGCTTTCCCTGTTATTCGTGTTTTGATAAATTTTACTAGCATTACCTTCTGATCATTTGGAGTAATCTCTTTAAGTAAGTTTACAGAATCTATGAAAATGTCAAGATTCTCTTTTGATCCATCATATGTTTGAACAAGAGATATTGCCATTTTAATATCGAAATGCGCCATTTATTCTGTTTGGGATCGTTTGTCATTTGGTAATTGTTTATGCGAAACTCAATCGCTGAAAAGCATTCGCTGGTTTCACTGTTAATTTTGTTTAAATACTCTTCCCTTATGGCTTCTCCGAGCTCTATCAATCCGATTGTATGGATGTTAATAGTTCTCTAGCCAAAATTTTATATTTACTTATAGTACAAGCTCTAAAATTATTTGGTAAATACTGTAATTTATGTTGTATTAACCATAACTGGAATAATTTATCCTTTAACTCACACTATAAATTCGATCCATTAAATAATAACGACAATCATAATAAATAACATAATTAATTAACGTTTAAGACCAATAAAACTGTTTCGCAAAAACTATAATTGTTCCTATTTATTTTTTATTATTATTATTATTCTTATTATTTTTTACTTATTTATTTATTTATTTTTATGTTTATATATATTTTTTACTGAATATTCATATATATCCCATAGTGTTAATTTTACAATACCTGACTTAACGAAACTTATCGTTTGCGTGTCCTACGGCATGCACGATGTGTAGTTTAAAAGCTGCTCGATGTGTATACTGCGATGGCGTCGTTGACTGCTTCCTCGCGTATTGTTGCTCGCGTTCTATCGTTCTTAACACTTTCCTCGTGTTGTTCGTTGTGAAAGTGCTGCTGCTGCTGCTGCGATTATGGGATTGTTAAGTTCGGTTTCACTTAGCGCACTTAGTTTCACACTTTCTTGTGCATTATTCTGATTGGTATTCCGGTTCGGTATTTATGTGTCACTGCATGTGTAATTGTTGTTGCTTTTAATTCACATATGATTTCATTTTTAGCACTGTATTGGTGATGTTTCGGGATATTCATGCAGTTTCGGGTGAGTTTTTCACAGTTGTTGTATCACGGAACTAATTTGTATTGGTGTCACTGCACATTATTGCATCTCACTTTACGACGCGTATCGGCTTTTGTGTTTATCAGTGTAATGTGATCTAAACGTACATCTATGCCGAATACTTTAGTGTTTGTGAGCTTAGTGTATATGCATTATGCATAATAGTGTTTACGACGGATTTGCACTCGCGATTGTTGCGATAACTTTTACACATACCTTCGTCCGCTTTTCGCACTATGGTATTTTTATTTCGATAGATAAATTTTAGCATAGTGTTTACATACCGTGTCCAACGGGATTTTTATAACCTGCAGCCTTTCGTTATGCTTACTTCTGTGTTTTGTTCGTATTCCTTTGCTTTGGCTCTGTGTCACGGTCGCCATGTAGTGAACTTGTCATCACTTAATGCCGTTCCTGAAATAAGACGGATTGTATTTGCACTTTCATGTAAACTCACTTTTATTTTGTCACTTTACTTATATTTAATAGCGTGGTTGGCTTCTACGGATTTGCGAATCTATTTTTGCGCGGCGGACTGGACTGCGTGATTTTACTGATACGCGCTACGCGCGAGCTTCCTTTTATACGAAATAATTACATTGCGCTTATGAGCATATTTAGCTTATCCGCTCCGTTATGCATGATTACAATTTATTATCCTGCATTATGCGCACGTGACTTTTTGCGTACATTAGGTAACATCGTCCTTCCATGTGTATTATCCTACTGCGCAATTGGATGAACTCAACTCATGAATTAAATTTTCCCTATTTATCTAGTTGGTTCGGATTAGAACATATTGCACTTTTATGTCTAATATTTGTGTGCATCTAATTACAGTAATTTATGTTCTGATAATGTTTAATCTAAAATTTTATACTTGTAAAAACTATTTCTTTTGAGTGTGTTAGTGAATACGATCACGCCACTTATCATGCTATTTCATTCTATCCTTAGTGCGGTTTGTGTCTAGGATGTAATGAATTTACTGCAGATTATTATAGCGGATGTTATACTAATAATTGTGTCTATTCTAATCTAATTCTAATTTGCTAAGTCTAATAGTGTCGGGTGTCGAACCTATGCTACACTATGATCGATTCGGGATCAAAATACAACTTAGTCAGCCAAACTGTCTGGGAGCAACTAAAGTCCCAACATGTTGTTGTATCAAATCAACACCGTGATGCCACAATTACACTCAAGGCATATGGCGGACAGGTACTGCCGCTCGTAGATGTGTTTACTGCTACAGTCACTTTAGGCTCAGCAGAAACTACTGCCGATTTCTATGTCGTAAAGGGTGATGGCAAAACTTTAATTGGGCGTGATACGGCTACTCTCATGGCAGCGTTGAAAATTGCCGTTCCTATAAATACGGTTGACAACGAAAACCATAAACTGTCGACCTTGAAGAATGTTGTGGTGGATATACCAATAAAATCAGGTTCACTAGCTGTCGTTCAGCCATACCGTCGAATACCGGTTGCCCTGGAAAAGCTTGTCGATAAAAAGCTGAATGAACTACTGATTCAGGGAGTTATCGAGCAAGAAAATGAGCCATCTAAGTGGGTATCACCTGTAGTAGTTGTCCCTAAAGGAAACAACGATGTTCGCATATGTGTAGATCAGCGGCGCGCTAACGAGGCGGTTGAGAGAGAAAATCGTCCACTACCTACTTTTGAGGACTTCTTACCACATATGGCTAAGGCAAAAGTATTTTCCCGTTTGGACATTAAAAATGCTTTCCACCAGGTTAGTGCAAACGAAGGTTGATTAAGGATTGATTGCGATTTAAATACTTTTTGTTAACCTAACCTATTTGAATTACGTTGCTTATAACTCAATCGAAATATATTATATCAGAAACTAATCCTAATGAGTTTCATTTTAGGTAGAAATTTCAAACAGTCTCGGGGGATTACTACGTTCATCACACGCAGAGGTTGTTCTGTTACATCAGACTTATGTTTGGAATAAACTGTGCACCAGAGCTGTTCCAGAAAACTATGGAACAAATTCTTACGGGCTGTGAAGGATGCTTGAATTACATCGATGACATTATTGTATACGGATCGCATAGAGACGAACATGACAAAAGACTGACAGAGGTTCTCCAAAGGCTCAAAGAGTGGAACGTGGTGCTCAATGCAGATAAATGCGTTTACGGGGTATCAGAAATGAGAATTTAGGGCATGTTATATCTGCAGAAGGAGTAAAACCAGACAACGATAAACTAAATGCGATACGAAACTTCAGGGCACCAAAATCAGCAGAAGAAGTTCGAAGCTTTTTAGGTTTAGTAAATTATGTAGAAAAATTTATCCCTGATATGGCAACCATTACACATCCATTACGACAACTAACAGTTGAAAGGACAAAACTTGTATGGAAATCAGAGCATCATTTAGCCTTTGAGAAACTCAAATCGTTTATGATAAGCCCATCAACACTGGGTTTTTTTGATATTGCAGATAGAACACAGTTAATTGCTGACGCAAGTCCTGTTGGGTTAAGAGCGGTATTAATACAGCTAGATTCCGAAGGAAATCCGAGAGTAATTGCATACGCAAGCAAAAGTCTATCTAATACTGAAAAACGCTATGCACAAATTGAAAAAGAGGCCCTTGCACTTGTTTGGGCAGTAAAACGCTTCCATTTTTATCTATATGGTCGTCAATTTGAACTTATAACAGATCATAAACCATTAGAAAAATTATTTAGTACAAAATAGAAACCATGTGCCAGGATCGAGCGATGGGTAATACGGCTGCAATCTTACAAAGCATCTGTTATACATAGACCAGGGAAATCGAATATTGCTGATCCACTTTCACGCCTCGCGATCACAGAGACCGTAGAAGGTAAATCATTTGATGAGTTTTCTGAACAGTATGTGGCATGGATTATTTCCAATGCATCACCAGTAGTGCTAAAGCTTACAGAGATAGAAAAGCTTCAGAAGCCGATGGAACTATTCAAGCGGTTCGTCAGGGAATCGAACAGAATGAATGGACCGAAGATACTTCGACATTCAAAATATTTTCTACTGAACTATGCTTTGCTAACAACATACTGTTGCGAGGAAACAGAATAGTTATCCCTGCTTCATTAAGAGAAAGAACCTTACATTTAGCCCATGAAGGTCACCCAGGTATGAGCATTATGAAACAGCGATTAAGGGCCAAGGTATGGTGGCCAAAACTTGACTTACAGGTAGAACAATACGTCAGGAATTGCCGGGGATGTATGCAGCGCTCGTGCCAGAACCAATGAAGCGAAGAGAATTGCCATCAGCACCATGGCAACACGTGGCCATTGACTTTCTAGGACCTCTCTCGTCAGCCATTTGTTGTTAGTAGTAGTCGATTATTTCAGTCGCTACATAGAAGTAGAAATTATGAAAAAGACGGATTCTATAGAGACTATAGGACAGTTAAACTCAATTTTTGCACGAATCGGACTACCTCTATCTATTACAGCAGATAATGGGCCGCAGTTCTCAAGCGAAGATTTTCTACAGTTTTGCACCACCAATAACATTAAATTGATCAGTACCACCCCATATTGGCCGCAACAAAATGGCGAAGTCGAAAGACAAAACCGATCCCTTCTTAAACGACTTATCATCAGTCAATCAATGAATGCAAATTGGATCGAAGAGCTTAACAAATACCTATTAATGTATCGATCTTCTCTTCATTCAAAACTTCTCTTCAAACACCGTAAGATATGCTTTTTAATTATAACATAAGAGATAAATTACCATCTATATTTAATCCAATAGTTGAACATGAAGAAGTGGCAGACAGGGAAAAGGAAGCTAAACACAAAGGTAAAATGTATTCAGATAAACGAAGAAACGCAAAAGTTAGCTCAATATGCCCGGGTGACGAAGTTCTGGTCAAACGAATGCGTAAAACCAACAAACTATCATCTAACTTTGGGGCAAAAGTTTTTAAGGTGGTTGAAAGGAAAGGAGAGATTTATTATTAGCATCAAAAGAATCCGGTTTGAAATACCGGAGGCACGTATCTCTTTTGCTTAAAGTTTCTATAGAAGAAGTAACCTCTTTGCACCAGAACCAGTAAACAACGAAATGATAGATCCAAATAACACAGAAAGGAATGTTACTTGTAAAGATACCAAAGCAAATTAACTGATAGAAGTCTTAGCGATAAGCCAAGTAATGAGACCACAAGATCTAAAAGAGCTATTCACAAACCAAATTACTTAAACGACTATATTAGCAGTAAGAAATCCATTAGTCAGTAAGCAAAACATTATCTTTAAAAGAAAGGAAAGTTAATGTAGTATAGCAGCCTTATAGATACATTGTGTATACAAACCTTGTTATGTTGCCAGACAGATGAAAGATAGAAAAACAATAAAAGGGCAATCGCATGTGGAACTACGAGGAGTCAAGATGTGCTTTATCAAGATACTACACCCTCCCTCCTTTCCCTCCTTTCCATCCTTCCCTTCCCTCCTTTCCCTTTCTCCTTTCCCTCCTTTCCCTCCATCCCTTCCCTCCTTTCCCACCCTCCTTTCCATCCCTCCTATCCCTCCTTTCCCTCTATTCCTTCCCTCCTTTCCCTCCTGTCCCTCCCTCCTTTCCCTCCTTCCCCTACCTCCTTTTTCCTCCGCCATCCCTTCCCTTCTTTCCCACCATCCCTTCCCTTCTTTCCCACCATCCTTTTCCTCCTTCCCTTCCCTCTTTAACCTCTTTCCCCTCCTTCCCCTCCCTCCTTCCCCTTCCTCCTTCCCCTTCCTCATACCACTCCTTCCCATCTTTCCTTCCCTTCCCTCCTTCCCATCCCTTCTTTAATTTCAGCAGGTCCCTGCATAACAGTCTAAGAGCGTCGCGTTTTTAACACCCGTGTGTCAGATCGTCCTGAATAATAATCGTCGAAAAGCATTTAATTTCATCCGTCCACTAATTTTAAAGCATTTACTTTACTGCTATATACATTCCAATTGAGTTTAGACTAGCAGCATACTTTTTTTTTAATGGTCGCAATAGATTCTTGACTAGCATCCTCCATTTTTGATTACAAGCATGGATTATTGACTAGGACCAATTGATTTCAGCAGACCGGTTGCTGGCACGAGTGACCAGATTGTTTTTAAAGGTTATCGGTAGGAACTCTAAAGCAAATACGGTATTTTTCTATATGACAGTCTAAGAGCGTCGCGTTTGTAACACCCGGTGTGACAGATAGACTTGGAGAATAATCTGTGAATAATATTATATTTCATCCGTCCACTGGTTTAAAGCATTTGTTTTAATGCTATATATCATCCACAAAATAAGAGATATTTTATCTGATAGGTTTAATTCTTTTTTTTTTCGAATTGATAAAAATCCATAAATGTATCTAATAACATTACCACTAACTAACTAAGTAACACAAATAAACTAAATAAAAATCATCCAAACATCCGCTGTGAAGTAACGCAGATCGGCCTTTACTAGAGTTTTATAAAGAGATTTGTGCATTCCATAGCCTCACTCAGTAGACGGTCGTTCGTAATGAGCGTCTCCAACTGCACCCTCTTCCCTTCCCTCCGCTGTGGCGCTCCACCGCGTGGAAGAGGCAATTAAACTCCCCCCATTACTACTACGGTACGGGCTCCTTTCCCTCCTTTCCATACTTTCCCTCCTTTCCCTCCTTTACCTCCTTACCATCCTTCCCCTCTTTTTTCCCGCCCTCCTTAGCCTCCTTTCCCCCCTCCTTTGCCTACTTTCCCACCCTCCTTTCCCACCATCCCATCCTTA